>NC_138737.1:7712933-7847097 GCF_965113295.1 Leuciscus leuciscus
CTCATGCATAGTTTGTCAATAGAGGCTCAAATTTAGCATCACTGTGATCCCTGGCTCCAGACGAACAACCTGGCTATCTCCAAATCCCGTTTTGAGCAAAAAAAAATTTATATGGCCACTTTTGTCCAAAGCCTACTTTGGCCAACTAGTCCCTGGTTTTTGGTCCAATCAGAACAAGACCAGTCTAGGCCAATTCTCTGGACTCTCTAGATAAATAATTATCGAAAAAAAGTTGAATATTTTCATTTGCCTGGCTGTAACAGGGTCCATTTAGGAAAGTGGAGGGACAAAAAACACTCAAAAGCCTATACAACCTAAGGGAAAACACCAAACTTCACAAAAAATCGATGGACATATGTGTCCTAACATGGTGAAGAAGCATGCCAAGTTTCGTGAAGATCGGACAATAGGTGGCGCTATAACTGGCAAAAACGTCTCTTCTTATTAGGGGTTCAAAGCATGAAATGCTGAAACCCTATTGTTATTGTAAGGATTTTTATTATTATTATTATTTTCCCCTAAAACGCATCGTGCAGACCAAACTGTAAGAGCTGGAACTTGAAAGTTGGCCAATGATAGTGCTCAATTTGGGGAGAACCTATCAAAGTATGGCCCCAATTGGCCCATAGGTGGCGCTATAATGACCCCATTTACTAAATTGGTCATAACTCATGCATAGTTTGTCATAGAGGCTCAAATTTAGCATCACTGTGATCCCTGGCTCCAGACGAACAACCTGGCTATCTCCAAATCCCGTTTTGAGCAAAAAAAAAATTATATGGCCACTTTTGTCCAAAGCCTACTTTGGCCAACTAGTCCCTGGTTTTTTGGTCCAATCAGAACAAGACCAGTCTAGGCCAATTCTCTGGACTCTCTAGATAAATAATTATCGAAAAAAAGTTGAATATTTCATTGCCTGGCTGTACAGGGTCATTTAGGAAAGTGGAGGGACAAAAAACACTCAAAAGCCTATACAACCTAAGGGAAAACACCAAACTTCACAAAAATCGATGGACATATGTGTCCTAACATGGTGAAGAAGCATGCCAAGTTTCGTGAAGATCGGACAATAGGTGGCGCTATAACTGGCAAAAACGTCTCTTCTTATTAGGGGTTCAAGCATGAAATGCTGAAAACCTATTGTTATTGTAAGGATTTTTATTATTATTATTATTTTCCCCTAAAACGCATCGTGCAGAACCAAACTGTAAGAGCTGGAACCTTGAAGTTGGCCAAATGATAGTGCTCAATTTGGGGAGAACCTATCAAAGTATGGCCCCAATTGGCCCATAGGTGGCGCTATAATGACCCCATTTACTAAATTGGTCATAACTCATGCATAGTTTGTCATAGAGGCTCAAATTTAGCATCACTGTGATCCCTGGCTCCAGACGAACAACCTGGCTATCTCCAAATCCCGTTTTGAGCAAAAAAAAAATTTATATGGCCACTTTTGTCCAAAGCCTACTTTGGCCACTAGTCCCTGGTTTTTGGTCCAATCAGAACAAGACCAGTCTAGGCCAATTCTCTGGACTCTCTAGATAAATAATTATCGAAAAAAAGTTGAATATTTCATTTGCCTGGCTGTAACAGGGTCATTTAGGAAAGTGGAGGGACAAAAAACACTCAAAAGCCTATACAACCTAAGGGAAAACACCAAACTTCACAAAAATCGATGGACATATGTGTCCTAACATGGTGAAGAAGCATGCCAAGTTTCGTGAAGATCGGACAATAGGTGGCGCTATAACTGGCAAAACGTCTCTTCTATTAGGGGTTCAAGCATGAAATGCTGAAACCCTATTGTTATTGTAAGGATTTTTATTATTATTATTATTTTCCCCTAAAACGCATCGTGCAGACCAAACTGTAAGAGCTGGAACCTTGAAAGTTGGCCAAATGATAGTGCTCAATTTGGGAGAACCTATCAAAGTATGGCCCCAATTGGCCCATAGGTGGCGCTATAATGACCCCATTTACTAAATTGGTCATAACTCATGCATAGTTTGTCATAGAGGCTCAAATTTAGCATCACTGTGATCCCTGGCTCCAGACGAACAACCTGGCTATCTCCAAATCCCGTTTTGAGCAAAAAAAAAATTTATATGGCCACTTTTGTCCAAAGCCTACTTTGGCCAACTAGTCCCTGGTTTTTGGTCCAATCAGAACAAGACCAGTCTAGGCCAATTCTCTGGACTCTCTAGATAAATAATTATCGAAAAAAAAGTTGAATATTTTCATTTGCCTGGCTGTAACAGGGTCATTTAGGAAAGTGGAGGGACAAAAAACACTCAAAAGCCTATACAACCTAAGGGAAAACACCAAACTTCACAAAAATCGATGGACATATGTGTCCTAACATGGTGAAGAAGCATGCCAAGTTTCGTGAAGATCGGACAATAGGTGGCGCTATAACTGGCAAAAACGTCTCTTCTTATTAGGGGTTCAAGCATGAAATGCTGAAACCCTATTGTTATTGTAAGGATTTTTATTATTATTATTATTTTCCCCTAAAACGCATCGTGCAGACCAAACTGTAAGAGCTGGAACCTTGAAAGTTGGCCAAATGATAGTGCTCAATTTGGGGAGAACCTATCAAAGTATGGCCCCAATTGCCCATAGGTGGCGCTATAATGACCCCATTTACTAAATTGGTCATAACTCATGCATAGTTTGTCATAGAGGCTCAAATTTAGCATCACTGTGATCCCTGGCTCCAGACGAACAACCTGGCTATCTCCAAATCCCGTTTTGAGCAAAAAAAAAATTTATATGGCCACTTTTGTCCAAAGCCTACTTTGGCCAACTAGTCCCTGGTTTTTGGTCCAATCAGAACAAGACCAGTCTAGGCCAATTCTCTGGACTCTCTAGATAAATAATTATCGAAAAAAAGTTGAATATTTTCATTTGCCTGGCTGTAACAGGGTCATTTAGGAAAGTGGAGGGACAAAAAACACTCAAAAGCCTATACAACCTAAGGGAAAACACCAAACTTCACAAAAATCGATGGACATATGTGTCCTAACATGGTGAAGAAGCATGCCAAGTTTCGTGAAGATCGGACAATAGGTGGCGCTATAACTGGCAAAAACGTCTCTTCTTATTAGGGGTTCAAGCATGAAATGCTGAAACCCTATTGTTATTGTAAGGATTTTTATTATTATTATTATTTTCCCTAAAACGCATCGTGCAGACCAAACTGTAAGAGCTGGAACCTTGAAAGTTGGCCAAATGATAGTGCTCAATTTGGGGAGAACCTATCAAAGTATGGCCCCAATTGGCCCATAGGTGGCGCTATAATGACCCCCATTTACTAAATTGGTCATAACTCATGCATAGTTTGTCATAGAGGCTCAAATTTAGCATCACTGTGATCCCTGGCTCCAGACGAACAACCTGGCTATCTCCAAATCCCGTTTTGAGCAAAAAAAAAAATTTATATGGCCACTTTTGTCCAAAGCCTACTTTGGCCAACTAGTCCCTGGTTTTTGGTCCAATCAGAACAAGACCAGTCTAGGCCAATTCTCTGGACTCTCTAGATAAATAATTATCGAAAAAAAGTTGAATATTTTCATTTGCCTGGCTGTAACAGGGTCATTTAGGAAAGTGGAGGGACAAAAAACACTCAAAAGCCTATACAACCTAAGGGAAAACACCAAACTTCACAAAAATCGATGGACATATGTGTCCTAACATGGTGAAGAAGCATGCCAAGTTTCGTGAAGATCGGACAATAGGTGGCGCTATAACTGGCAAAAACGTCTCTTCTTATTAGGGGTTCAAGCATGAAATGCTGAAACCCTATTGTTATTGTAAGGATTTTTATTATTATTATTATTTTCCCCTAAAACGCATCGTGCAGACCAAACTGTAAGAGCTGGAACCTTGAAAGTTGGCCAAATGATAGTGCTCAATTTGGGGAGAACCTATCAAAGTATGGCCCCAATTGGCCCATAGGTGGCGCTATAATGACCCCATTTACTAAATTGGTCATAACTCATGCATAGTTTGTCATAGAGGCTCAAATTTAGCATCACTGTGATCCCTGGCTCCAGTACGAACAACCTGGCTATCTCCAAATCCCGTTTTGAGCAAAAAAAAATTTATATGGCCACTTTTGTCCAAAGCCTACTTTGGCCAACTAGTCCCTGGTTTTTGGTCCAATCAGAACAAGACCAGTCTAGGCCAATTCTCTGGACTCTCTAGATAAATAATTATCGAAAAAAAGTTGAATATTTTCATTTGCCTGGCTGTAACAGGGTCATTTAGGAAAGTGGAGGGACAAAAAACACTCAAAAGCCTATACAACCTAAGGGAAAACACCAAACTTCACAAAAATCGATGGACATATGTGTCCTAACATGGTGAAGAAGCATGCCAAGTTTCGTGAAGATCGGACAATAGGTGGCGCTATAACTGGCAAAAACGTCTCTTCTTATTAGGGGTTCAAGCATGAAATGCTGAAACCCTATTGTTATTGTAAGGATTTTTATTATTATTATTATTTTCCCCTAAAACGCATCGTGCAGACCAAACTGTAAGAGCTGGAACCTTGAAAGTTGGCCAAATGATAGTGCTCAATTTGGGGAGAACCTATCAAAGTATGGCCCCAATTGGGCCATAGGTGCGCTATAATGACCCCATTTACTAAATTGGTCATAACTCATGCATAGTTTGTCATAGAGGCTCAAATTTAGCATCACTGTGATCCCTGGCTCCAGACGAACAACCTGGCTATCTCCAAATCCCGTTTTGAGCAAAAAAAAAATTTATATGGCCACTTTTGTCCAAAGCCTACTTTGGCCAACTAGTCCCTGGTTTTTGGTCCAATCAGAACAAGACCAGTCTAGGCCAATTCTCTGGACTCTCTAGATAAATAATTATCGAAAAAAAGTTGAATATTTTCATTTGCCTGGCTGTAACAGGGTCATTTAGGAAAGTGGAGGGACAAAAACACTCAAAAGCCTATACAACCTAAGGGAAAACACCAAACTTCACAAAAATCGATGGACATATGTGTCCTAACATGGTGAAGAAGCATGCCAAGTTTCGTGAAGATCGGACAATAGGTGGCGCTATAACTGGCAAAAACGTCTCTTCTTATTAGGGGTTCAAGCATGAAATGCTGAAACCCTATTGTTATTGTAAGGATTTTTATTATTATTATTATTTTCCCCTAAAACGCATCGTGCAGACCAAACTGTAAGAGCTGGAACCTTGAAAGTTGGCCAAATGATAGTGCTCAATTTGGGGAGAACCTATCAAAGTATGGCCCCAATTGGCCCATAGGTGGCGCTATAATGACCCCATTTACTAAATTGGTCATAACTCATGCATAGTTTGTCATAGAGGCTCAAATTTAGCATCACTGTGATCCCTGGCTCCAGACGAACAAACCTGGCTATCTCCAAATCCCGTTTTGAGCAAAAAAAAAATTTATATGGCCACTTTTGTCCAAAGCCTACTTTGGCCAACTAGTCCTGGTTTTTGTCCAATCAGAACAAGACCAGTCTAGGCCAATTCTCTGGACTCTCTAGATAAATAATTATCGAAAAAAGTTGAATATTTTCATTTGCCTGGCTGTAACAGGGTCATTTAGGAAAGTGGAGGGACAAAAAACACTCAAAAGCCTATACAACCTAAGGGAAAACACCAAACTTCACAAAAATCGATGGACATATGTGTCCTAACATGGTGAAGAAGCATGCCAAGTTTCGTGAAGATCGGACAATAGGTGGCGCTATAACTGGCAAAAAACGTCTCTTCTTATTAGGGGTTCAAGCATGAAATGCTGAAACCCTATTGTTATTGTAAGGATTTTTATTATTATTATTATTTTCCCTAAAACGCATCGTGCAGACCAAACTGTAAGAGCTGGAACCTTGAAAGTTGGCCAAATGATAGTGCTCAATTTGGGGAGAACCTATCAAAGTATGGCCCCAATTGGCCCATAGGTGGCGCTATAATGACCCCATTTACTAAATTGGTCATAACTCATGCATAGTTTGTCATAGAGGCTCAAATTTAGCATCACTGTGATCCCTGGCTCCAGACGAACAACCTGGCTATCTCCAAATCCCGTTTTGAGCAAAAAAAAAATTTATATGGCCACTTTTGTCCAAAGCCTACTTTGGCCAACTAGTCCCTGGTTTTTGGTCCAATCAGAACAAGACCAGTCTAGGCCAATTCTCTGGACTCTCTAGATAAATAATTATCGAAAAAAAGTTGAATATTTTCATTTGCCTGGCTGTAACAGGGTCATTTAGGAAAGTGGAGGGACAAAAAACACTCAAAAGCCTATACAACCTAAGGGAAAACACCAAACTTCACAAAAATCGATGGACATATGTGTCCTAACATGGTGAAGAAGCATGCCAAGTTTCGTGAAGATCGGACAATAGGTGGCGCTATAACTGGCAAAAAACGTCTCTTCTTATTAGGGGTTCAAGCATGAAATGCTGAAACCTATTGTTATTGTAAGGATTTTTATTATTATTATTATTTTCCCCTAAAACGCATCGTGCAGACCAAACTGTAAGAGCTGGAACCTTGAAAGTTGGCCAAATGATAGTGCTCAATTTGGGGAGAACCTATCAAAGTATGGCCCCAATTGGCCCATAGGTGGCGCTATAATGACCCCATTTACTAAATTGGTCATAACTCATGCATAGTTTGTCATAGAGGCTCAAATTTAGCATCACTGTGATCCCTGGCTCCAGACGAACAACCTGGCTATCTCCAAATCCCGTTTTGAGCAAAAAAAAAATTTATATGGCCACTTTTGTCCAAAGCCTACTTTGGCCAACTAGTCCCTGGTTTTTGGTCCAATCAGAACAAGACCAGTCTAGGCCAATTCTCTGGACTCTCTAGATAAATAATTATCGAAAAAAAGTTGAATATTTTCATTTGCCTGGCTGTAACAGGGGTCATTTAGGAAAGTGGAGGGACAAAAAACACTCAAAAGCCTATACAACCTAAGGGAAAACACCAAACTTCACAAAAATCGATGGACATATGTGTCCTAACATGGTGAAGAAGCATGCCAAGTTTCGTGAAGATCGGACAATAGGTGGCGCTATAACTGGCAAAAACGTCTCTTTCTTATTAGGGGTTCAAGCATGAAATGCTGAAACCCTATTGTTATTGTAAGGATTTTTATTATTATTATTATTTTCCCCTAAAACGCATCGTGCAGACCAAACTGTAAGAGCTGGAACCTGAAAGTTGGCCAAATGATAGTGCTCAATTTGGGAGAACCTATCAAAGTATGGCCCCAATTGGCCCATAGGTGGCGCTATAATGACCCCATTTACTAAATTGGTCATAACTCATGCATAGTTTGTCATAGAGGCTCAAATTTAGCATCACTGTGATCCCTGGCTCCAGACGAACAACCTGGCTATCTCCAAATCCCGTTTTTGAGCAAAAAAAAAAATTTATATGGCCACTTTTGTCCAAAGCCTACTTTGGCCAACTAGTCCCTGGTTTTTGGTCCAATCAGAACAAGACCAGTCTAGGCCAATTCTCTGGACTCTCTAGATAAATAATTATCGAAAAAAAGTTGAATATTTTCATTTGCCTGGCTGTAACAGGGTCATTTAGGAAAGTGGAGGGACAAAAAACACTCAAAAGCCTATACAACCTAAGGGAAAACACCAAACTTCACAAAAATCGATGGACATATGTGTCCTAACATGGTGAAGAAGCATGCCAAGTTTCGTGAAGATCGGACAATAGGTGGCGCTATAACTGGCAAAAACGTCTCTTCTTATTAGGGGTTCAAGCATGAAATGCTGAAACCCTATTGTTATTGTAAGGATTTTTATTATTATTATTATTTTCCCCTAAAACGCATCGTGCAGACCAAAACTGTAAGAGCTGGAACCTTGAAAGTTGGCCAAATGATAGTGCTCAATTTGGGGAGAACCTATCAAAGTATGGCCCCAATTGGCCCATAGGTGGCGCTATAATGACCCCATTTACTAAATTGGTCATAACTCATGCATAGTTTGGTCATAGAGGCTCAAATTTAGCATCACTGTGATCCCTGGCTCCAGACGAACAACCTGGCTATCTCCAAATCCCGTTTTGAGCAAAAAAAAAATTTATATGGCCACTTTTGTCCAAAGCCTACTTTGGCCAACTAGTCCCTGGTTTTTGGTCCAATCAGAACAAGACCAGTCTAGGCCAATTCTCTGGACTCTCTAGATAAATAATTATCGAAAAAAGTTGAATATTTTCATTTGCCTGGCTGTAACAGGGTCATTTAGGAAAGTGGAGGGACAAAAAACACTCAAAAGCCTATACAACCTAAGGGAAAACACCAAACTTCACAAAAATCGATGGACATATGTGTCCTAACATGGGAAGAAGCATGCCAAGTTTCGTGAAGATCGGACAATAGGTGGCGCTATAACTGGCAAAAACGTCTCTTCTTATTAGGGGTTCAAGCATGAAATGCTGAAACCCTATTGTTATTGTAAGGATTTTTATTATTATTATTATTTTCCCCTAAAACGCATCGTGCAGACCAAACTGTAAGAGCTGGAACCTTGAAAGTTGGCCAAATGATAGTGCTCAATTGGGGAGAACCTATCAAAGTATGGCCCCAATTGGCCCATAGGTGGCGCTATAATGACCCCATTTACTAAATTGGTCATAACTCATGCATAGTTTGTCATAGAGGCTCAAATTTAGCATCACTGTGATCCCTGGCTCCAGACGAACAACCTGGCTATCTCCAAATCCCGTTTTGAGCAAAAAAAAAATTTATATGGCCACTTTTGTCCAAAGCCTACTTTGGCCAACTAGTCCTGGTTTTTGGTCCAATCAGAACAAGACCAGTCTAGGCCAATTCTCTGGACTCTCTAGATAAATAATTATCGAAAAAAAGTTGAATATTTTCATTTGCCTGGCTGTAACAGGGTCATTTAGGAAAGTGGAGGACAAAAAACACTCAAAAGCCTATACAACCTAAGGGAAAACACCAAACTTCACAAAAATCGATGGACATATGTGTCCTAACATGGTGAAGAAGCATGCCAAGTTTCGTGAAGATCGGACAATAGGTGGCGCTATAACTGGCAAAAACGTCTCTTCTTATTAGGGGTTCAAGCATGAAATGCTGAAACCCTATTGTTATTGTAAGGATTTTGATTATTATTATTATTTTCCCCTAAACGCATCGTGCAGACCAAACTGTAGAGCTGGAACCTTGAAAGTTGGCCAAATGATAGTGCTCAATTTGGGGAGAACCTATCAAAGTATGGCCCCAATTGGCCCATAGGTGGCGCTATAATGACCCCATTTACTAAATTGGTCATAACTCATGCATAGTTTGTCATAGAGGCTCAAATTTAGCATCACTGTGATCCCTGGCTCCCAGACGAACAACCTGGCTATCTCCAAATCCCGTTTTGAGCAAAAAAAAATTTATATGGCCACTTTTGTCCAAAGCCTACTTTGGCCAACTAGTCCCTGGTTTTTGGTCCAATCAGAACAAGACCAGTCTAGGCCAATTCTCTGGACTCTCTAGATAAATAATTATCGAAAAAAAGTTGAATATTTTCATTTGCCTGGCTGTAACAGGGTCATTTAGGAAAGTGGAGGGACAAAAAACACTCAAAAGCCTATACAACCTAAGGGAAAACACCAAACTTCACAAAAATCGATGGACATATGTGTCCTAACATGGTGAAGAAGCATGCCAAGTTTCGTGAAGATCGGACAATAGGTGGCGCTATAACTGGCAAAAACGTCTCTTCTTATTAGGGGTTCAAGCATGAAATGCTGAAACCCTATTGTTATTGTAAGGATTTTTATTATTATTATTATTTTCCCCTAAAACGCATCGTGCAGACCAAACTGTAAGAGCTGGAACCTTGAAAGTTGCCAAATGATAGTGCTCAATTTGGGGAGAACCTATCAAGTATGGCCCCAATTGGCCCATAGGTGGCGCTATAATGACCCCATTTACTAAATTGGTCATAACTCATGCATAGTTTGTCATAGAGGCTCAAATTTAGCATCACTGTGATCCCTGGCTCCAGACGAACAACCTGGCTATCTCCAAATCCCGTTTTGAGCAAAAAAAAAATTTATATGGCCACTTTTGTCCAAAGCCTACTTTGGCCAACTAGTCCCTGGTTTTTTGGTCAATCAGAACAAGACCAGTCTAGGCCAATTCTCTGGACTCTCTAGATAAATAATTATCGAAAAAAAGTTGAATATTTTCATTTGCCTGGCTGTAACAGGGTCATTTAGGAAAGTGGAGGGACAAAAAACACTCAAAAGCCTATACAAACCTAAGGGAAAACACCAAACTTCACAAAAATCGATGGACATATGTGTCCTAACATGGTGAAGAAGCATGCCAAGTTTCGTGAAGATCGGACAATAGGTGGCGCTATAACTGGCAAAAACGTCTCTTCTTATTAGGGGTTCAAGCATGAAATGCTGAAACCCTATTGTTATTGTAAGGATTTTTATTATTATTATTATTTTCCCCTAAAACGCATCGTGCAGACCAAACTGTAAGAGCTGGAACCTTGAAAGTTGGCCAAATGATAGTGCTCAATTTGGGGGAGAACCTATCAAAGTATGGCCCCAATTGGCCCATAGGTGGCGCTATAATGACCCCATTTACTAAATTGGTCATAACTCATGCATAGTTTGTCATAGAGGCTCAAATTTAGCATCACTGTGATCCCTGGCTCCAGACGAACAACCTGGCTATCTCCAAATCCCGTTTTGAGCAAAAAAAAAATTTATATGGCCACTTTTGTCCAAAGCCTACTTTGGCCAACTAGTCCCTGGTTTTTGGTCCAATCAGAACAAGACCAGTCTAGGCCAATTCTCTGACTCTCTAGATAAATAATTATCGAAAAAAAGTTGAATATTTTCATTTGCCTGGCTGTAACAGGGTCATTTAGGAAAGTGGAGGGACAAAAACACTCAAAAGCCTATACAACCTAAGGGAAAACACCAAACTTCACAAAAATCGATGGACATATGTGTCCTAACATGGTGAAGAAGCATGCCAAGTTTCGTGAAGATCGGACAATAGTGGCGCTATAACTGGCAAAAAACGTCTCTTCTTATTAGGGGTTCAAGCATGAAATGCTGAAACCCTATTGTTATTGTAAGGATTTTTTTATTATTATTATTTTCCCCTAAAACGCATCGTGCAGACCAAACTGTAAGAGCTGGAACCTTGAAAGTTGGCCAAATGATAGTGCTCAATTTGGGGAGAACCTATCAAAGTATGGCCCCCAATTGGCCCATAGGTGGCGCTATAATGACCCCATTTACTAAATTGGTCATAACTCATGCATAGTTTGTCATAGAGGCTCAAATTTAGCATCACTGTGATCCCTGGCTCCAGACGAACAACCTGGCTATCTCCAAATCCCGTTTTGAGCAAAAAAAAAAATTTATATGGCCACTTTTGTCCAAAGCCTACTTTGGCCAACTAGTCCCTGGTTTTTGGTCCAATCAGAACAAGACCAGTCTAGGCCAATTCTCTGGACTCTCTAGATAAATAATTATCGAAAAAAGTTGAATATTTTCATTTGCCTGGCTGTAACAGGGTCATTTAGGAAAGTGGAGGGACAAAAAACACTCAAAAGCCTATACAACCTAAGGGAAAACACCAAACTTCACAAAATCGATGGACATATGTGTCCTAACATGGTGAAGAAGCATGCCAAGTTTCGTGAAGATCGGACAATAGGTGGCGCTATAACTGGCAAAAACGTCTCTTCTTATTAGGGGTTCAAGCATGAAATGCTGAAACCCTATTGTTATTGTAAGGATTTTTATTATTATTATTATTTTCCCCTAAAACGCATCGTGCAGACCAAACTGTAAGAGCTGGAACCTTGAAAGTTGGCCAAATGATAGTGCTCAATTTGGGGAGAACCTATCAAAGTATGGCCCCAATTGGCCATAGGTGGCGCTATAATGACCCCATTTACTAAATTGGTCATAACTCATGCATAGTTTGTCATAGAGGCTCAAATTTAGCATCACTGTGATCCCTGGCTCCAGACGAACAACCTGGCTATCTCCAAATCCCGTTTTGAGCAAAAAAAAAATTTATATGGCCACTTTTGTCCAAAGCCTACTTTGGCCAACTAGTCCCTGGTTTTGGTCCAATCAGAACAAGACCAGTCTAGGCCAATTCTCTGGACTCTCTAGATAAATAATTATCGAAAAAAAGTTGAATATTTTCATTTGCCTGGCTGTAACAGGGTCATTTAGGAAAGTGGAGGGACAAAAAACACTCAAAAGCCTATACAACCTAAGGGAAAACACCAAACTTCACAAAAATCGATGGACATATGTGTCCTAACATGGTGAAGAAGCATGCCAAGTTTCGTGAAGATCGGACAATAGGTGGCGCTATAACTGGCAAAAACGTCTCTTCTTATTAGGGGTTCAAGCATGAAATGCTGAAACCCTATTGTTATTGTTAAGGATTTTTATTATTATTATTATTTTCCCCTAAAACGCATCGTGCAGACCAAACTGTAAGAGCTGGAACCTTGAAAGTTGGCCAAATGATAGTGCTCAATTTGGGGAGAACCTATCAAAGTATGGCCCCAATTGGCCCATAGGTGGCGCTATAATGACCCCATTTACTAAATTGGTCATAACTCATGCATAGTTTGTCATAGAGGCTCAAATTTAGCATCACTGTGATCCCTGGCTCCAGACGAACAACCTGGCTATCTCCAAATCCCGTTTTGAGCAAAAAAAAAATTTATATGGCCACTTTTGTCCAAAGCCTACTTTGGCCAACTAGTCCCTGGTTTTTGGTCCAATCAGAACAAGACCAGTCTAGGCCAATTCTCTGGGACTCTCTAGATAAATAATTATCGAAAAAAAGTTGAATATTTTCATTTGCCTGGCTGTAACAGGGTCATTTAGGAAAGTGGAGGGACAAAAAACACTCAAAAGCCTATACAACCTAAGGGAAAACACCAAACTTCACAAAAATCGATGGACATATGTGTCCTAACATGGTGAAGAAGCATGCCAAGTTTCGTGAAGATCGGACAATAGGTGGCGCTATAACTGGCAAAAACGTCTCTTCTTATTAGGGGTTCAAGCATGAAATGCTGAAACCCTATTGTTATTGTAAGGATTTTTATTATTATTATTATTTTCCCCTAAAACGCATCGTGCAGACCAAACTGTAAGAGCTGGAACCTTGAAAGTTGGCCAAATGATAGTGCTCAATTTGGGGAGAACTATCAAAGTATGGCCCCAATTGGCCCATAGGTGGCGCTATAATGACCCCATTTACTAAATTGGTCATAACTCATGCATAGTTTGTCATAGAGGCTCAAATTTAGCATCACTGTGATCCCTGGCTCCAGACGAACAACCTGGCTATCTCCAATCCCGTTTTGAGCAAAAAAAAATTTATATGGCCACTTTTGTCCAAAGCCTACTTTGGCAACTAGTCCCTGGTTTTTGGTCCAATCAGAACAAGACCAGTCTAGGCCAATTCTCTGGACTCTCTAGATAAATAATTATCGAAAAAAAGTTGAATATTTCATTTGCCTGGCTGTAACAGGGTCATTTAGGAAAGTGGAGGGACAAAAAACACTCAAAAGCCTATACAACCTAAGGGAAAACACCAAACTTCACAAAAATCGATGGACATATGTGTCCTAACATGGTGAAGAAGCATGCCAAGTTTCGTGAAGATCGGACAATAGGTGGCGCTATAACTGGCAAAACGTCTCTTCTTATTAGGGGTTCAAGCATGAAATGCTGAAACCCTATTGTTATTGTAAGGATTTTTATTATTATTATTATTTTCCCCTAAAACGCATCGTGCAGACCAAACTGTAAGAGCTGGAACCTTGAAAGTTGGCCAAATGATAGTGCTCAATTTGGGAGAACCTATCAAAGTATGGCCCCAATTGGCCCATAGGTGGCGCTATAATGACCCCATTTACTAAATTGGTCATAACTCATGCATAGTTTGTCATAGAGGCTCAAATTTAGCATCACTGTGATCCCTGGCTCCAGACGAACAACCTGGCTATCTCCAAATCCCGTTTTGAGCAAAAAAAAAATTTATATGGCCACTTTTGTCCAAAGCCTACTTTGGCCAACTAGTCCCTGGTTTTTTGTCCAATCAGAACAAGACCAGTCTAGGCCAATTCTCTGGACTCTCTAGATAAATAATTATCGAAAAAAAGTTGAATATTTTCATTTGCCTGGCTGTAACAGGGTCATTTAGGAAAGTGGAGGGACAAAAAACACTCAAAAGCCTATACAACCTAAGGGAAAACACCAAACTTCACAAAAATCGATGGACATATGTGTCCTAACATGGTGAAGAAGCATGCCAAGTTTCGTGAAGATCGGACAATAGGTGGCGCTATAACTGGCAAAAACGTCTCTTCTTATTAGGGGTTCAAGCATGAAATGCTGAAACCCTATTGTTATTGTAAGGATTTTTATTATTATTATTATTTTCCCCTAAAACGCATCGTGCAGACCAAACTGTAAGAGCTGGAACCTTGAAAGTTGGCCAAATGATAGTGCTCAATTTGGGGAGAACCTATCAAAGTATGGCCCCAATTGGCCCATAGGTGGCGCTATAATGACCCCATTTACTAAATTGTCATAACTCATGCATAGTTTGTCATAGAGGCTCAAATTTAGCATCACTGTGATCCCTGGCTCCAGACGAACAACCTGGCTATCTCCAAATCCCGTTTTGAGCAAAAAAAAAATTTATATGGCCACTTTTGTCCAAAGCCTACTTTGGCCAACTAGTCCCTGGTTTTTGGTCCAATCAGAACAAGACCAGTCTAGGCCAATTCTCTGACTCTCTAGATAAATAATTATCGAAAAAAAGTTGAATATTTTCATTTGCCTGGCTGTAACAGGGTCATTTAGGAAAGTGGAGGGACAAAAAACACTCAAAAGCCTATACAACCTAAGGGAAAACACCAAACTCACAAAAATCGATGGACATATGTGTCCTAACATGGTGAAGAAGCATGCCAAGTTTCGTGAAGATCGGACAATAGGTGGCGCTATAACTGGCAAAAAACGTCTCTTCTTATTAGGGTTCAAGCATGAAATGCTGAAACCCTATTGTTATTGTAAGGATTTTTATTATTATTATTATTTTCCCCTAAAACGCATCGTGCAGACCAAACTGTAAGAGCTGGAACCTTGAAAGTTGGCCAAATGATAGTGCTCAATTTGGGGAGAACCTATCAAAGTATGGCCCCAATTGGCCCATAGGTGGCGCTATAATGACCCCATTTACTAAATTGGTCATAACTCATGCATAGTTTGTCATAGAGGCTCAAATTTAGCATCACTGTGATCCCTGGCTCCAGACGAACAACCTGGCTATCTCCAAATCCCGTTTTGAGCAAAAAAAAAATTTATATGGCCACTTTTGTCCAAAGCCTACTTTGGCCAACTAGTCCCTGGTTTTTGGTCCAATCAGAACAAGACCAGTCTAGGCCAATTCTCTGGACTCTCTAGATAAATAATTATCGAAAAAAAGTTGAATATTTTCATTTGCCTGGCTGTAACAGGGTCATTTAGGAAAGTGGAGGGACAAAAAACACTCAAAAGCCTATACAACCTAAGGGGAAAACACCAAACTTCACAAAAATCGCACTACGACAGTATGTGTCCTAACATGGTGAAGAAGCATGCCAAGTTTCGTGAAGATCGACAATAGGTGGGCGCTATAACTGGCAAAAACGTCTCTTCTTATTAGGGGTTCAAGCATAAATGCTGAAACCTATTGTTATTGTAAGGATTTTTATATTATTATTATTTTCCCCTAAAACGCATCGTGCAGACCAAACTGTAAGAGCTGGAACCTTGAAAGTTGGCCAAATGATAGTGCTCAATTTGGGGAGAACCTATCAAAGTATGGCCCCAATTGGCCCATAGTGGCGCTATAATGACCCCATTTACTAAAATTTTGGTCATAACTCATGCATAGTTTGTCATAGAGGCTCAAATTTAGCATCACTGTGATCCTGGCTCCAGACGAACAACCTGGCTATCTCCAAATCCGTTTTGAGCAAAAAAAAAATTTATATGGCACTTTTGTCCAAAGCCTACTTTGGCCAACTAGTCCCTGGTTTTTGGTCCAATCAGAACAAGACCAGTCTAGGCCAATTCTCTGGACTCTCTAGATAAATAATTATCGAAAAAAAGTTGAATATTTTCATTTGCCTGGCTGTAACAGGGGTCATTTAGGAAAGTGGAGGGACAAAAAACACTCAAAAGCCTATACAACCTAAGGGAAAACACCAAACTTCACAAAAATCAAAATCGATGGACATATGTGTCCTAACATGGTGAAGAAGCATGCCAAGTTTCGTGAAGATCGGACAATAGGTGGCGCTATAACTGGCAAAAACGTCTCTTCTTATTAGGGGTTCAAGCATGAAATGCTGAAACCCTATTGTTATTGTAAGGATTTTTATTATTATTATTATTTTCCCCTAAAACGCATCGTGCAGACCAAACTGTAAGAGCTGGAACCTTGAAAGTTGGCCAAATGATAGTGCTCAATTTGGGGAGAACCTATCAAAGTATGGCCCCAATTGGCCCATAGGTGGCGCTATAATGACCCCATTTACTAAATTGGTCATAACTCATGCATAGTTTGTCATAGAGGCTCAAATTTAGCATCACTGTGATCCCTGGCTCCAGACGAACAACCTGGCTATCTCCAAATCCCGTTTTGAGCAAAAAAAAAATTTATATGGCCACTTTTGTCCAAAGCCTACTTTGGCCAACTAGTCCCTGGTTTTTGGTCCAATCAGAACAAGACCAGTCTAGGCCAATTCTCTGGACTCTCTAGATAAATAATTATCGAAAAAAAGTTGAATATTTTCATTTGCCTGGCTGTAACAGGGTCATTTAGGAAAGTGGAGGGACAAAAAACACTCAAAAGCCTATACAACCTAAGGGAAAACACCAAACTTCACAAAAATCGATGGACATATGTGTCCTAACATGGTGAAGAAGCATGCCAAGTTTCGTGAAGATCGGACAATAGGTGGCGCTATAACTGGCAAAAACGTCTCTTCTTATTAGGGGTTCAAGCATGAAATGCTGAAACCCTATTGTTATTGTAAGGATTTTTATTATTATTATTATTTTCCCCTAAAACGCATCGTGCAGACCAAACTGTAAGAGCTGGAACCTTGAAAGTTGGCCAAATGATAGTGCTCAATTTGGGGAGAACCTATCAAAGTATGGCCCCAATTGGCCCATAGGTGGCGCTATAATGACCCCATTTACTAAATTGGTCATAACTCATGCATAGTTTGTCATAGAGGCTCAAATTTAGCATCACTGTGATCCCTGGCTCCAGACGAACAACCTGGCTATCTCCAAATCCCGTTTTGAGCAAAAAAAAAATTTATATGGCCACTTTTGTCCAAAGCCTACTTTGGCCAACTAGTCCCTGGTTTTTGGTCCAATCAGAACAAGACCAGTCTAGGCCAATTCTCTGGACTCTCTAGATAAATAATTATCGAAAAAAAGTTGAATATTTTCATTTGCCTGGCTGTAACAGGGTCATTTAGGAAAGTGGAGGGACAAAAAACACTCAAAAGCCTATACAACCTAAGGGAAAACACCAAACTTCACAAAAATCGATGGACATATGTGTCCTAACATGGTGAAGAAGCATGCCAAGTTTCGTGAAGATCGGACAATAGGTGGCGCTATAACTGGCAAAAACGTCTCTTCTTATTAGGGGTTCAAGCATGAAATGCTGAAACCCTATTGTTATTGTAAGGATTTTTATTATTATTATTATTTTCCCCTAAAACGCATCGTGCAGACCAAACTGTAAGAGCTGGAACCTTGAAAGTTGGCCAAATGATAGTGCTCAATTTGGGGAGAACCTATCAAAGTATGGCCCCAATTGGCCCATAGGTGGCGCTATAATGACCCCATTTACTAAATTGGTCATAACTCATGCATAGTTTGTCATAGAGGCTCAAATTTAGCATCACTGTGATCCCTGGCTCCAGACGAACAACCTGGCTATCTCCAAATCCCGTTTTGAGCAAAAAAAAAATTTATATGGCCACTTTTGTCCAAAGCCTACTTTGGCCAACTAGTCCCTGGTTTTTGGTCCAATCAGAACAAGACCAGTCTAGGCCAATTCTCTGGACTCTCTAGATAAATAATTATCGAAAAAAAGTTGAATATTTTCATTTGCCTGGCTGTAACAGGGTCATTTAGGAAAGTGGAGGGACAAAAAACACTCAAAAGCCTATACAACCTAAGGGAAAACACCAAACTTCACAAAAATCGATGGACATATGTGTCCTAACATGGTGAAGAAGCATGCCAAGTTTCGTGAAGATCGGACAATAGGTGGCGCTATAACTGGCAAAAACGTCTCTTCTTATTAGGGGTTCAAGCATGAAATGCTGAAACCCTATTGTTATTGTAAGGATTTTTATTATTATTATTATTTTCCCCTAAAACGCATCGTGCAGACCAAACTGTAAGAGCTGGAACCTTGAAAGTTGGCCAAATGATAGTGCTCAATTTGGGGAGAACCTATCAAAGTATGGCCCCAATTGGCCCATAGGTGGCGCTATAATGACCCCATTTACTAAATTGGTCATAACTCATGCATAGTTTGTCATAGAGGCTCAAATTTAGCATCACTGTGATCCCTGGCTCCAGACGAACAACCTGGCTATCTCCAAATCCCGTTTTGAGCAAAAAAAAAATTTATATGGCCACTTTTGTCCAAAGCCTACTTTGGCCAACTAGTCCCTGGTTTTTGGTCCAATCAGAACAAGACCAGTCTAGGCCAATTCTCTGGACTCTCTAGATAAATAATTATCGAAAAAAAGTTGAATATTTTCATTTGCCTGGCTGTAACAGGGTCATTTAGGAAAGTGGAGGGACAAAAAACACTCAAAAGCCTATACAACCTAAGGGAAAACACCAAACTTCACAAAAATCGATGGACATATGTGTCCTAACATGGTGAAGAAGCATGCCAAGTTTCGTGAAGATCGGACAATAGGTGGCGCTATAACTGGCAAAAACGTCTCTTCTTATTAGGGGTTCAAGCATGAAATGCTGAAACCCTATTGTTATTGTAAGGATTTTTATTATTATTATTATTTTCCCCTAAAACGCATCGTGCAGACCAAACTGTAAGAGCTGGAACCTTGAAAGTTGGCCAAATGATAGTGCTCAATTTGGGGAGAACCTATCAAAGTATGGCCCCAATTGGCCCATAGGTGGCGCTATAATGACCCCATTTACTAAATTGGTCATAACTCATGCATAGTTTGTCATAGAGGCTCAAATTTAGCATCACTGTGATCCCTGGCTCCAGACGAACAACCTGGCTATCTCCAAATCCCGTTTTGAGCAAAAAAAAAATTTATATGGCCACTTTTGTCCAAAGCCTACTTTGGCCAACTAGTCCCTGGTTTTTGGTCCAATCAGAACAAGACCAGTCTAGGCCAATTCTCTGGACTCTCTAGATAAATAATTATCGAAAAAAAGTTGAATATTTTCATTTGCCTGGCTGTAACAGGGTCATTTAGGAAAGTGGAGGGACAAAAAACACTCAAAAGCCTATACAACCTAAGGGAAAACACCAAACTTCACAAAAATCGATGGACATATGTGTCCTAACATGGTGAAGAAGCATGCCAAGTTTCGTGAAGATCGGACAATAGGTGGCGCTATAACTGGCAAAAACGTCTCTTCTTATTAGGGGTTCAAGCATGAAATGCTGAAACCCTATTGTTATTGTAAGGATTTTTATTATTATTATTATTTTCCCCTAAAACGCATCGTGCAGACCAAACTGTAAGAGCTGGAACCTTGAAAGTTGGCCAAATGATAGTGCTCAATTTGGGGAGAACCTATCAAAGTATGGCCCCAATTGGCCCATAGGTGGCGCTATAATGACCCCATTTACTAAATTGGTCATAACTCATGCATAGTTTGTCATAGAGGCTCAAATTTAGCATCACTGTGATCCCTGGCTCCAGACGAACAACCTGGCTATCTCCAAATCCCGTTTTGAGCAAAAAAAAAATTTATATGGCCACTTTTGTCCAAAGCCTACTTTGGCCAACTAGTCCCTGGTTTTTGGTCCAATCAGAACAAGACCAGTCTAGGCCAATTCTCTGGACTCTCTAGATAAATAATTATCGAAAAAAAGTTGAATATTTTCATTTGCCTGGCTGTAACAGGGTCATTTAGGAAAGTGGAGGGACAAAAAACACTCAAAAGCCTATACAACCTAAGGGAAAACACCAAACTTCACAAAAATCGATGGACATATGTGTCCTAACATGGTGAAGAAGCATGCCAAGTTTCGTGAAGATCGGACAATAGGTGGCGCTATAACTGGCAAAAACGTCTCTTCTTATTAGGGGTTCAAGCATGAAATGCTGAAACCCTATTGTTATTGTAAGGATTTTTATTATTATTATTATTTTCCCCTAAAACGCATCGTGCAGACCAAACTGTAAGAGCTGGAACCTTGAAAGTTGGCCAAATGATAGTGCTCAATTTGGGGAGAACCTATCAAAGTATGGCCCCAATTGGCCCATAGGTGGCGCTATAATGACCCCATTTACTAAATTGGTCATAACTCATGCATAGTTTGTCATAGAGGCTCAAATTTAGCATCACTGTGATCCCTGGCTCCAGACGAACAACCTGGCTATCTCCAAATCCCGTTTTGAGCAAAAAAAAAATTTATATGGCCACTTTTGTCCAAAGCCTACTTTGGCCAACTAGTCCCTGGTTTTTGGTCCAATCAGAACAAGACCAGTCTAGGCCAATTCTCTGGACTCTCTAGATAAATAATTATCGAAAAAAAGTTGAATATTTTCATTTGCCTGGCTGTAACAGGGTCATTTAGGAAAGTGGAGGGACAAAAAACACTCAAAAGCCTATACAACCTAAGGGAAAACACCAAACTTCACAAAAATCGATGGACATATGTGTCCTAACATGGTGAAGAAGCATGCCAAGTTTCGTGAAGATCGGACAATAGGTGGCGCTATAACTGGCAAAAACGTCTCTTCTTATTAGGGGTTCAAGCATGAAATGCTGAAACCCTATTGTTATTGTAAGGATTTTTATTATTATTATTATTTTCCCCTAAAACGCATCGTGCAGACCAAACTGTAAGAGCTGGAACCTTGAAAGTTGGCCAAATGATAGTGCTCAATTTGGGGAGAACCTATCAAAGTATGGCCCCAATTGGCCCATAGGTGGCGCTATAATGACCCCATTTACTAAATTGGTCATAACTCATGCATAGTTTGTCATAGAGGCTCAAATTTAGCATCACTGTGATCCCTGGCTCCAGACGAACAACCTGGCTATCTCCAAATCCCGTTTTGAGCAAAAAAAAAATTTATATGGCCACTTTTGTCCAAAGCCTACTTTGGCCAACTAGTCCCTGGTTTTTGGTCCAATCAGAACAAGACCAGTCTAGGCCAATTCTCTGGACTCTCTAGATAAATAATTATCGAAAAAAAGTTGAATATTTTCATTTGCCTGGCTGTAACAGGGTCATTTAGGAAAGTGGAGGGACAAAAAACACTCAAAAGCCTATACAACCTAAGGGAAAACACCAAACTTCACAAAAATCGATGGACATATGTGTCCTAACATGGTGAAGAAGCATGCCAAGTTTCGTGAAGATCGGACAATAGGTGGCGCTATAACTGGCAAAAACGTCTCTTCTTATTAGGGGTTCAAGCATGAAATGCTGAAACCCTATTGTTATTGTAAGGATTTTTATTATTATTATTATTTTCCCCTAAAACGCATCGTGCAGACCAAACTGTAAGAGCTGGAACCTTGAAAGTTGGCCAAATGATAGTGCTCAATTTGGGGAGAACCTATCAAAGTATGGCCCCAATTGGCCCATAGGTGGCGCTATAATGACCCCATTTACTAAATTGGTCATAACTCATGCATAGTTTGTCATAGAGGCTCAAATTTAGCATCACTGTGATCCCTGGCTCCAGACGAACAACCTGGCTATCTCCAAATCCCGTTTTGAGCAAAAAAAAAATTTATATGGCCACTTTTGTCCAAAGCCTACTTTGGCCAACTAGTCCCTGGTTTTTGGTCCAATCAGAACAAGACCAGTCTAGGCCAATTCTCTGGACTCTCTAGATAAATAATTATCGAAAAAAAGTTGAATATTTTCATTTGCCTGGCTGTAACAGGGTCATTTAGGAAAGTGGAGGGACAAAAAACACTCAAAAGCCTATACAACCTAAGGGAAAACACCAAACTTCACAAAAATCGATGGACATATGTGTCCTAACATGGTGAAGAAGCATGCCAAGTTTCGTGAAGATCGGACAATAGGTGGCGCTATAACTGGCAAAAACGTCTCTTCTTATTAGGGGTTCAAGCATGAAATGCTGAAACCCTATTGTTATTGTAAGGATTTTTATTATTATTATTATTTTCCCCTAAAACGCATCGTGCAGACCAAACTGTAAGAGCTGGAACCTTGAAAGTTGGCCAAATGATAGTGCTCAATTTGGGGAGAACCTATCAAAGTATGGCCCCAATTGGCCCATAGGTGGCGCTATAATGACCCCATTTACTAAATTGGTCATAACTCATGCATAGTTTGTCATAGAGGCTCAAATTTAGCATCACTGTGATCCCTGGCTCCAGACGAACAACCTGGCTATCTCCAAATCCCGTTTTGAGCAAAAAAAAAATTTATATGGCCACTTTTGTCCAAAGCCTACTTTGGCCAACTAGTCCCTGGTTTTTGGTCCAATCAGAACAAGACCAGTCTAGGCCAATTCTCTGGACTCTCTAGATAAATAATTATCGAAAAAAAGTTGAATATTTTCATTTGCCTGGCTGTAACAGGGTCATTTAGGAAAGTGGAGGGACAAAAAACACTCAAAAGCCTATACAACCTAAGGGAAAACACCAAACTTCACAAAAATCGATGGACATATGTGTCCTAACATGGTGAAGAAGCATGCCAAGTTTCGTGAAGATCGGACAATAGGTGGCGCTATAACTGGCAAAAACGTCTCTTCTTATTAGGGGTTCAAGCATGAAATGCTGAAACCCTATTGTTATTGTAAGGATTTTTATTATTATTATTATTTTCCCCTAAAACGCATCGTGCAGACCAAACTGTAAGAGCTGGAACCTTGAAAGTTGGCCAAATGATAGTGCTCAATTTGGGGAGAACCTATCAAAGTATGGCCCCAATTGGCCCATAGGTGGCGCTATAATGACCCCATTTACTAAATTGGTCATAACTCATGCATAGTTTGTCATAGAGGCTCAAATTTAGCATCACTGTGATCCCTGGCTCCAGACGAACAACCTGGCTATCTCCAAATCCCGTTTTGAGCAAAAAAAAAATTTATATGGCCACTTTTGTCCAAAGCCTACTTTGGCCAACTAGTCCCTGGTTTTTGGTCCAATCAGAACAAGACCAGTCTAGGCCAATTCTCTGGACTCTCTAGATAAATAATTATCGAAAAAAAGTTGAATATTTTCATTTGCCTGGCTGTAACAGGGTCATTTAGGAAAGTGGAGGGACAAAAAACACTCAAAAGCCTATACAACCTAAGGGAAAACACCAAACTTCACAAAAATCGATGGACATATGTGTCCTAACATGGTGAAGAAGCATGCCAAGTTTCGTGAAGATCGGACAATAGGTGGCGCTATAACTGGCAAAAACGTCTCTTCTTATTAGGGGTTCAAGCATGAAATGCTGAAACCCTATTGTTATTGTAAGGATTTTTATTATTATTATTATTTTCCCCTAAAACGCATCGTGCAGACCAAACTGTAAGAGCTGGAACCTTGAAAGTTGGCCAAATGATAGTGCTCAATTTGGGGAGAACCTATCAAAGTATGGCCCCAATTGGCCCATAGGTGGCGCTATAATGACCCCATTTACTAAATTGGTCATAACTCATGCATAGTTTGTCATAGAGGCTCAAATTTAGCATCACTGTGATCCCTGGCTCCAGACGAACAACCTGGCTATCTCCAAATCCCGTTTTGAGCAAAAAAAAAATTTATATGGCCACTTTTGTCCAAAGCCTACTTTGGCCAACTAGTCCCTGGTTTTTGGTCCAATCAGAACAAGACCAGTCTAGGCCAATTCTCTGGACTCTCTAGATAAATAATTATCGAAAAAAAGTTGAATATTTTCATTTGCCTGGCTGTAACAGGGTCATTTAGGAAAGTGGAGGGACAAAAAACACTCAAAAGCCTATACAACCTAAGGGAAAACACCAAACTTCACAAAAATCGATGGACATATGTGTCCTAACATGGTGAAGAAGCATGCCAAGTTTCGTGAAGATCGGACAATAGGTGGCGCTATAACTGGCAAAAACGTCTCTTCTTATTAGGGGTTCAAGCATGAAATGCTGAAACCCTATTGTTATTGTAAGGATTTTTATTATTATTATTATTTTCCCCTAAAACGCATCGTGCAGACCAAACTGTAAGAGCTGGAACCTTGAAAGTTGGCCAAATGATAGTGCTCAATTTGGGGAGAACCTATCAAAGTATGGCCCCAATTGGCCCATAGGTGGCGCTATAATGACCCCATTTACTAAATTGGTCATAACTCATGCATAGTTTGTCATAGAGGCTCAAATTTAGCATCACTGTGATCCCTGGCTCCAGACGAACAACCTGGCTATCTCCAAATCCCGTTTTGAGCAAAAAAAAAATTTATATGGCCACTTTTGTCCAAAGCCTACTTTGGCCAACTAGTCCCTGGTTTTTGGTCCAATCAGAACAAGACCAGTCTAGGCCAATTCTCTGGACTCTCTAGATAAATAATTATCGAAAAAAAGTTGAATATTTTCATTTGCCTGGCTGTAACAGGGTCATTTAGGAAAGTGGAGGGACAAAAAACACTCAAAAGCCTATACAACCTAAGGGAAAACACCAAACTTCACAAAAATCGATGGACATATGTGTCCTAACATGGTGAAGAAGCATGCCAAGTTTCGTGAAGATCGGACAATAGGTGGCGCTATAACTGGCAAAAACGTCTCTTCTTATTAGGGGTTCAAGCATGAAATGCTGAAACCCTATTGTTATTGTAAGGATTTTTATTATTATTATTATTTTCCCCTAAAACGCATCGTGCAGACCAAACTGTAAGAGCTGGAACCTTGAAAGTTGGCCAAATGATAGTGCTCAATTTGGGGAGAACCTATCAAAGTATGGCCCCAATTGGCCCATAGGTGGCGCTATAATGACCCCATTTACTAAATTGGTCATAACTCATGCATAGTTTGTCATAGAGGCTCAAATTTAGCATCACTGTGATCCCTGGCTCCAGACGAACAACCTGGCTATCTCCAAATCCCGTTTTGAGCAAAAAAAAAATTTATATGGCCACTTTTGTCCAAAGCCTACTTTGGCCAACTAGTCCCTGGTTTTTGGTCCAATCAGAACAAGACCAGTCTAGGCCAATTCTCTGGACTCTCTAGATAAATAATTATCGAAAAAAAGTTGAATATTTTCATTTGCCTGGCTGTAACAGGGTCATTTAGGAAAGTGGAGGGACAAAAAACACTCAAAAGCCTATACAACCTAAGGGAAAACACCAAACTTCACAAAAATCGATGGACATATGTGTCCTAACATGGTGAAGAAGCATGCCAAGTTTCGTGAAGATCGGACAATAGGTGGCGCTATAACTGGCAAAAACGTCTCTTCTTATTAGGGGTTCAAGCATGAAATGCTGAAACCCTATTGTTATTGTAAGGATTTTTATTATTATTATTATTTTCCCCTAAAACGCATCGTGCAGACCAAACTGTAAGAGCTGGAACCTTGAAAGTTGGCCAAATGATAGTGCTCAATTTGGGGAGAACCTATCAAAGTATGGCCCCAATTGGCCCATAGGTGGCGCTATAATGACCCCATTTACTAAATTGGTCATAACTCATGCATAGTTTGTCATAGAGGCTCAAATTTAGCATCACTGTGATCCCTGGCTCCAGACGAACAACCTGGCTATCTCCAAATCCCGTTTTGAGCAAAAAAAAAATTTATATGGCCACTTTTGTCCAAAGCCTACTTTGGCCAACTAGTCCCTGGTTTTTGGTCCAATCAGAACAAGACCAGTCTAGGCCAATTCTCTGGACTCTCTAGATAAATAATTATCGAAAAAAAGTTGAATATTTTCATTTGCCTGGCTGTAACAGGGTCATTTAGGAAAGTGGAGGGACAAAAAACACTCAAAAGCCTATACAACCTAAGGGAAAACACCAAACTTCACAAAAATCGATGGACATATGTGTCCTAACATGGTGAAGAAGCATGCCAAGTTTCGTGAAGATCGGACAATAGGTGGCGCTATAACTGGCAAAAACGTCTCTTCTTATTAGGGGTTCAAGCATGAAATGCTGAAACCCTATTGTTATTGTAAGGATTTTTATTAGGGGTTCAAGCACGAAGTGCTGAAACCCTATTGTAATTGTCCTGATTTTTATTATTATTTTTCTTCTGCCGTAAAACGCATCGTGCAGCCCAAACCGTAAGGGCTAGAGCATTGAAACTTTGCCAGATGGTAGTACAAAAATCGAGGAGAGGTTATCAAATTATGACCCCGATTGGCCCATAGGTGGCGCTATAGCAACCAAAAGCGCGAAACTGCTCAGAACTCCTAGACCGTATGTCGTAGACTCAAGTGTCTTATATCATTGGAAAGCTGGACGCCTGACGAACAAAACGTATATCTCCGATTTCATTTCCGCCATGATAGATTTTCCGCCATTTTGAATTTTGTCAAAAACCTACTTTTGCGAACTAGTCCCTGGTTTTTCGCCCGATCGGAACCAAACCAGTGCAGAAATGTTCTCTAGAAACTGAAGATCAATAATTATCGAAAAAAAGTCGAAATTTCGATTCACGGACGCTAAGGGGCGCCAAAACGTACGTTGTGGGAGGGGCCTATTTTACTAAAATGGCTATAACTCCAGAAGTAAATGAGGTATCTTCACCAAGCTCGGTACACATATGTATGAGCTCAATATGAGGTAACAGTAAAAAAATCGCGGCGATTGGCCACATGGTGGCGCTATAATATGAAAAAAACATAAAACAGGCTTTAACCACCTGACCGTTAGTCCGATTGACTTGAAAATTGGTATGCAGTGTCTTGGTCCAAGGTGTCATGTATGTGTATGAGGACATTGGCGTATCTAAAAAAACATGGCCGCCATCGGCCAATGAAGTTTGAGCACCTATTAGACAAGGTTAACGGAGGCCGATCGGAACGAAACTCGGTGGGCATGTTCTACTCATGGCCCTAGAGGTCTGTAAGAATTTTAAAAGAAATCGGCCACTAGTTGGCGCTAACGAGTTTTATGGCTCTGTAATCACGTGGTGTTACACTTATTGTCACAAAATGCATACCATTTGATAGATCTCCTCTTGTTGAACAACTTTGCCTCAAGAACCATTGCTGTCAATCAAACCGTTCATTAAATATTCGTAATTATGTTAAAAACCTACTTTTGCGAACTAGTCCTAGGTTTTTCGCCCGATCGGAACCAAACCAGTCTAGGACAATTCTATGGACTCTCTAGGTCAATAATTATCAAAAAAAAGTTGAACTTTTGCATTTTTCGCATGGCTAACAGGGTCATTTAGAAAATGGGCGTGGTAAAATGCACTCAAAAGCCTATAAATCCTAAACGAAAACTCAGAACTTCACGAAAATTGATGAGCATATGTGTCATAACCTGCTTAAGAAGCATGGGAAATTTTATGGAGAGCGGACCATAGTTGGCGCTATAACTGTTAAAACGCTTTAAAACCATATATTTCCTATGGTAAATTGCCTGTATTTGCTGTAAATGGTGTCTTCTATCATATAATGTTCATATCATAATGTTCAAAACCAGTGCAGCACAATTCTCTGAACTCTCAAGATCAATAATTATCAGAAAAAAAGTTTAACTTCTTCAAAAGGTGATTTTATATGAATATAATGACATATTAAGCCAATAAGTGGTATTTTACTGCCCCCTGCTGTCATTTCATCATACTACTCCCTAATATTGTTATAAAATTCATATTTAGACTTTATAAAATAATTATTTTAACATTTACAATCACATTTTGTCAAAACTCATCTATTGAGTATTACTATTGACAATTGTGTTACACTGAGATATGGAAATGGACGAAAGTAAATGAATGAAATGAAACGAAAGTATAACGGCATTTAAGCCACGCCCCCAAATACAAATTCATTCATAACTCGAAAACGGAAAGTCGTTGCGCGCTCAAATTTTGATGGTGAGGACCTCTCGGGGCTCTTGATCGAAACGTGTCGTCGCGGGCCTCGGGAGCGCGCCCCCCCGCGCATCGCAAGCCCGCGGACCCCCGACTTTGAACGACCGCAACTCCCGACCCAAACCACCCCGAACCTTGTGTGAGAGCTCGTTGGAAAGGGCGCGTCCTTGGCTAGCTTCGATTCAAATGTGGTGTTATTTGCCCTGGGCATTCCAGAGATAATAGCCCGAACAGATATGCCTTATAACAGTCATAACTCCCAGCCCCAATCGCCCAAAAACACCTTGATGGTCTCATTCAACAGGGCTCCTCAAGCACTATCTATGCTCTGAGCTTCAGAATTTTTCGCCTTTTGGTTCCTGAGATATAAGTAAAAAAACAAATTCCCATTCATTCATTCAAACACTTCAACTGTAAAATGTAAGCTATAATACCACTGTTGTCCACTAGAGGGAGCAGCAGGATTACGCATGATCTTTTAATTCGCTTTCAGTATTGGGAAATAAACAAATGCTTTAAGAAGCAATCTTTTTTATTATGATGTTTTTTTATTTATTATGATGTTTGTATATATATATATTTTTTATTATGATTATGAACGGTTTGATTGACATTAGTGATTCTTGAGGCAAAGTTGTTCAAGATGAGGAGATGAAGATATTTTCACAATATCACATCCTAAAAACATTGAAAACATATTTGTCTTTGTGTGTGTGTGTGTGTGTGTGTGTGTGTGTGTGTGTGGATGTGTTTGTGTTTGTGTGTGTGTCTGTGTGTGTAAGCATGCTTAATGGAAAGAACATGGAGAAACTGCTTTGTTTTACTGGTGGATAAAAAAGTCTTTCAAATGAAAGTGAGTCAATTAGTGGTCTTCTACTGCCCTCTGCAGGACATTCTACTTAATAAAATATTTTCATCTGTGCTTTTGCATTAGTTTTTGGACTATATAAAATTACTTGCATGAAAATCACCTATTATAACACAGTCATGTTTTGTCAAAGTTTATCACTTCATTTTTACTGAGCTCTCAGTTTGAACATTTCTGCCTCTCAGTGATTAATTTGAAATCTGAAAATGGTGTTATACAGAGGAGATTTGCAATTATCATTTTGTTACCTATCTTTTATTTTAAATATCTACATCTACAAAAAAAATGTGTGTGCATGTGTGTGTTCAAGCATGGTTAGTGTATCAAGTATTATTGTTTAAGTATTATTGTTTTCATTTACATTTTAACCACCAGAAGAACACTCATTGGTTCATTCTGCTCACTAAAATATTATTTTTCATTTTTTTTTCCATTTGAAATATTGTTTAAACTTAATAAAATCATTAAAATAACATTTCAAATCATATTTTGTCTGTTTATAAATCCCACAGACTCACATTGGCTGCAATACTAATGTTTTTGTAAAACACAGACCTGATAGTCTAATCTGTGTGTATTGTGCATATATTATTGATATTATTACTATTGCAAATCATGTTATTGTAACTCATATCTTAATAGAATATTATTTGTAATTTTAATTCTTTATTTCTTAATTGTTTTTTTATGATTACTACAGATATTATCACCAAAGATATCAACTACACCTTCACTTTTAGTATTGACACGCTGCACACACAGCACAATCACACACTCACTAATGCATTCAAATAAATGTAATCTTACTGTGCTACTTTATTTGTACATGATTAGAATGAACAGAAATCTAAGACTATTTTTCTTCTTTTGTTAAAGCCATTTCAGACTCCAAGTAAGCATTATATTACTAATCATCTATTTTAAAGGTGCCATACAATTGAAAACTGTATTTATCTTGGCATAGTTGAATGATAAGAGTTCTGGACATGGAACTGACATACCGTGAGCCTCAAACACCATTGTTTCCTCCTTCATGTGTAAATCTCCTGTTTGCAAAAGACCGCTGAAAAATGAGTGAATCCCACCATAACACCGACTGTGACGTTGGAGTCAGGATCATTAATATTTATACCCCCAAATTTGGATTTTCCAGTCAATGTTCTAGGCCAGGCAGTGTTAATGTGGACCTGCACAGCCGAATCATCAGAAGATCTGCAGGTATTGTGAAGAAGCAAGCAAGGACAATAGTGAAAATGGCAGATCATGGATATAAATGTTATGTCTGAGGCTGTGCTGCGGATTTGAGAACTTTTCATTCCCTTCCCACAAAAGAGAACTGTCAACAGGCATGGTTGATGTTTACAACAGGATACCTCACCATTTTAATTCAAAGCTGTTAGTTTGCTCTTAACGGAGGCCGATCAGAACGAAACTAGGTGGGCATGTTCGACTCGTGGCCCTAGAGGTCTGTAAGAATTTTGAAAAATCAGCCACTAGTTGACGCTAACAGGTTTTACGGCTATGTAATCACGTGATGCATATCATTTGATAGATCTCCTCATACTGAACAACTTTGCCTCAAGAACTACTGCTGTCAATCAATTTGTTCATTAAATACTTGCGATTATGTTAAAAACCTACTTTTGCGAACTAGTCCTAGGTTTTTCGCCCGATCGGAAATATACCACTGCAGTACAATTCTCTGGAAGCTCTAGATTATTAATTATATAAAAAACTTTAACTTTACCCATTGGGTAGCCATAACAGGATCATTTAGAAAATGTGTATGGCAAAAAAACACTCAAAAGCCTGTAAATCCTAAACAAAAACTCAGACAACTCACTAAACTGCCTTATGTGCTTAAAGACCCTAAATGCTTGAACCCCGCTAAATGCTGCTTGCAGCTTTAATTATTATTATTATTATTATTATTCCGCCGTAAAACGCATCGTGCAGCCCAAACCGTAAGGGCTAGAGCATTGAAACTTTGCCAGATGGTAGTACAAAAATCGAGGAGAGGTTATCAAATTATGACCCCGATTGGCCAATAGGTGGCGCTATAGCAACCAAAAGCGCGAAACAGCTCATAACTCCTAGACCGTAAGTCGTAGACTCAAGTGTCTTATATCATTGGAAAGCTGGACGCCTGACGAACAAAACGTATATCTCCGATTTCATTTCCGTCATGATAGATTTTCCGCCATTTTGAATTTTGTCAAAAACCTACTTTTGCGAACTAGTCCTAGGTTTTTTGTCCGATCGGAACCAAACCAGTGCAGAAATGTTCTCTGGAGTCTGAAGATCAATAATTATCAAAAAAAAGTCGAAATTTTGATTCATGGTCGCTAGGGGGCATAAAATTAACGTTGTGGGCGGAGCCTATTTTACTAAAACGGCTATAACTCCAAAAGTAAATTAGATAGCTTAACCAAACTTGGTACACATGTGTATGGGTTCAGTCTGGGGTGACAGTAAAAAAATCGCGACGATTGAGCACTAGGTGGCGCTATAACATGAAAAAAACATGAAAAGGGCTATAACCACCTGACCATTAGTCAGATTGACTTGAAAATTGGTATGCAGTGTCTTGGTCCAAGGTGCCATGTATGTCTACGAGGATATTGGTGTATCTCAAAAAACATGGCCGCCATTGGCCAATAAAGTTGAGCACCTATTAGACAAGGTTAACGGAGGCCGATCGGAACGAAACTCGATGGGCATGTTCGACTCATGGCCTTAGAGGTCTGTAAGAATTTTGAAAGAAATCGGCCACTAGTTGGCGCTAACGAGTTTTATGGCTCTGTAATCACGTGGTGTTATACTTATCGTCACAAAATGCATATCATTTGATAGATCTGCTCATGCTGAACAACTTTGCCTCAAGAACCATTGCTGTCAATCAAACAGTTCATTAAATATTCATGAATATGTAAAAAACATACTTTTGCGAACTAGTCCTAGGTTTTTTGCCCGATCGGAACCAGACCAGTCTAGGACAATTCTCTGGACTCTCTAGATCAATAATTATCGAAAAAAAGTTGAACTTTTTCATTTGGATGGCTGTAATAGGGTCATTTATAAAATGGACATGGCAAAATACATTAAAAGCCTATAAATCCTAAATGAAAATTCAGAACTTCACAAAAATTGGTGAGCATATGTGACATAACATCATTAACAAGCATGCCCAATTTTATGGAGATCGGACGATAGGTGGCGCTATAACTGTTAAAAAGCTTTAAAACCATATATTACCTATGGTAAATTGCCTGCATTGGCTATAAATGGTCTTTTTAATCTATGATCATATAATTGTCATATAATAATGTTCAAAACTAGTGCAGTACAATTCTCTGGACTCTCTATATCAGTAATTATCAGAAAAAGTTGAACTACTTCATTTGGATGGCTATAATAGGGTCACTTCAAAATGTGGCCTTGACCAAGTGTCCCCGAAAGCTTATATCTTTTAAGATGCTCAGATCTTCTTAAAAACAAGTTAGAACATGTGAAATATCACTGAACAAGCATGACAAATTTCAGACAGATCAGACAAAATTTGACTCTATAACAGTTTAAAAAGGTGAAAATAATATGAATACAATGGCATATTAAGCCAATAAGTGGTATTTTACTGCCCCCTGCTGTTTAAAATAGTTATTTTGTCATATTGTTTCTATAATTCATATTTAGACTTTATAAAATCATTATTTTAACATTTACAATTACATTTAGTCAAAATCCATCTGTTAAAGTATTAGTGTGTGTGTGTGTGTGTGTGTGTGTGTGTGTGTGTGTGTGTGTGTGTGTGTGTGTGTGGGTGTGTGTGAGTGTAAGCATGCATTATGGAGTTAACATGGAAAGACTGGTTTGCTTTAGTGCAGAAAACTGGTGAAAATCATGAAGATTAAACTGAAACTGAGCCAATAATGGTCTTCTAGTGCCCTCTGCTGGCCATTCTACTTATTAATGAAGTCTTTTGACATGTGCTTTTGAATTCATAATTAGACATTAAAAAATCACTTATATAACAATAACTATTATAACACAATCAGATTTTGTCAGTGTTTATCACTTCATTTGCACTGACACTTCACATACTTGCTAAAACATGGTAAATCAAGGTAAACTGAGATGAATTCATGGTAAACTATGCTAGAACAGGGTAAATCATGGTAAACTATGGTAAATCATGATAAACTATGGTAAATCATGCTAGAATGTGGCATATCATGGTAAATCATGCTAAAACATGGTAAATCAAGGTAAACTAAGATAAATTCATGGTAAACTATGCCAGAACAGGGTAAATCATGGTAAACCATGGTAAATCATGATAAACTATGGTAAATCATGCTAGAATGTGGAAAATCATGGTAAATCATGCTAGAACATGGTAAATCAAGGTAAACTGAGATGAATTCAAGGTAAACTATGCTACAACAGGGTAAATCATGGTAAACCATGGTAAATCATGATAAACTATGGTAAATCATGCTAGAATGTGGTATATCATGGTAAATCATGATAAAACATAGTCTTTTCCATCTATTATGTCAGTGGTTACATGCTTGCTAAATAAAACTTTATAACTTTTGATGCTTAAAAACCTTAAAGACCTTAATAGCTTGAACCCCGATAAATGCTGCTTGCAGCTTTAATTATTATTATTATTTTCCCCTAAAACGCATCGTGCAGACCAAACTGTAAGAGCTGGAACCTTGAAAGTTGGCCAAATGATAGTGCTCAATTTGGGGAGAACCTATCAAAGTATGGCCCCAATTGGCCCATAGGTGGCGCTATAATGACCCCATTTACTAAATTGGTCATAACTCATGCATAGTTTGTCATAGAGGCTCAAATTTAGCATCACTGTGATCCCTGGCTCCAGACGAACAACCTGGCTATCTCCAAATCCCGTTTTGAGCAAAAAAAAAATTTATATGGCCACTTTTGTCCAAAGCCTACTTTGGCCAACTAGTCCCTGGTTTTTGGTCCAATCAGAACAAGACCAGTCTAGGCCAATTCTCTGGACTCTCTAGATAAATAATTATCGAAAAAAAGTTGAATATTTTCATTTGCCTGGCTGTAACAGGGTCATTTAGGAAAGTGGAGGGACAAAAAACACTCAAAAGCCTATACAACCTAAGGGAAAACACCAAACTTCACAAAAATCGATGGACATATGTGTCCTAACATGGTGAAGAAGCATGCCAAGTTTCGTGAAGATCGGACAATAGGTGGCGCTATAACTGGCAAAAACGTCTCTTCTTATTAGGGGTTCAAGCATGAAATGCTGAAACCCTATTGTTATTGTAAGGATTTTTATTATTATTATTATTTTCCCCTAAAACGCATCGTGCAGACCAAACTGTAAGAGCTGGAACCTTGAAAGTTGGCCAAATGATAGTGCTCAATTTGGGGAGAACCTATCAAAGTATGGCCCCAATTGGCCCATAGGTGGCGCTATAATGACCCCATTTACTAAATTGGTCATAACTCATGCATAGTTTGTCATAGAGGCTCAAATTTAGCATCACTGTGATCCCTGGCTCCAGACGAACAACCTGGCTATCTCCAAATCCCGTTTTGAGCAAAAAAAAAATTTATATGGCCACTTTTGTCCAAAGCCTACTTTGGCCAACTAGTCCCTGGTTTTTGGTCCAATCAGAACAAGACCAGTCTAGGCCAATTCTCTGGACTCTCTAGATAAATAATTATCGAAAAAAAGTTGAATATTTTCATTTGCCTGGCTGTAACAGGGTCATTTAGGAAAGTGGAGGGACAAAAAACACTCAAAAGCCTATACAACCTAAGGGAAAACACCAAACTTCACAAAAATCGATGGACATATGTGTCCTAACATGGTGAAGAAGCATGCCAAGTTTCGTGAAGATCGGACAATAGGTGGCGCTATAACTGGCAAAAACGTCTCTTCTTATTAGGGGTTCAAGCATGAAATGCTGAAACCCTATTGTTATTGTAAGGATTTTTATTATTATTATTATTTTCCCCTAAAACGCATCGTGCAGACCAAACTGTAAGAGCTGGAACCTTGAAAGTTGGCCAAATGATAGTGCTCAATTTGGGGAGAACCTATCAAAGTATGGCCCCAATTGGCCCATAGGTGGCGCTATAATGACCCCATTTACTAAATTGGTCATAACTCATGCATAGTTTGTCATAGAGGCTCAAATTTAGCATCACTGTGATCCCTGGCTCCAGACGAACAACCTGGCTATCTCCAAATCCCGTTTTGAGCAAAAAAAAAATTTATATGGCCACTTTTGTCCAAAGCCTACTTTGGCCAACTAGTCCCTGGTTTTTGGTCCAATCAGAACAAGACCAGTCTAGGCCAATTCTCTGGACTCTCTAGATAAATAATTATCGAAAAAAAGTTGAATATTTTCATTTGCCTGGCTGTAACAGGGTCATTTAGGAAAGTGGAGGGACAAAAAACACTCAAAAGCCTATACAACCTAAGGGAAAACACCAAACTTCACAAAAATCGATGGACATATGTGTCCTAACATGGTGAAGAAGCATGCCAAGTTTCGTGAAGATCGGACAATAGGTGGCGCTATAACTGGCAAAAACGTCTCTTCTTATTAGGGGTTCAAGCATGAAATGCTGAAACCCTATTGTTATTGTAAGGATTTTTATTATTATTATTATTTTCCCCTAAAACGCATCGTGCAGACCAAACTGTAAGAGCTGGAACCTTGAAAGTTGGCCAAATGATAGTGCTCAATTTGGGGAGAACCTATCAAAGTATGGCCCCAATTGGCCCATAGGTGGCGCTATAATGACCCCATTTACTAAATTGGTCATAACTCATGCATAGTTTGTCATAGAGGCTCAAATTTAGCATCACTGTGATCCCTGGCTCCAGACGAACAACCTGGCTATCTCCAAATCCCGTTTTGAGCAAAAAAAAAATTTATATGGCCACTTTTGTCCAAAGCCTACTTTGGCCAACTAGTCCCTGGTTTTTGGTCCAATCAGAACAAGACCAGTCTAGGCCAATTCTCTGGACTCTCTAGATAAATAATTATCGAAAAAAAGTTGAATATTTTCATTTGCCTGGCTGTAACAGGGTCATTTAGGAAAGTGGAGGGACAAAAAACACTCAAAAGCCTATACAACCTAAGGGAAAACACCAAACTTCACAAAAATCGATGGACATATGTGTCCTAACATGGTGAAGAAGCATGCCAAGTTTCGTGAAGATCGGACAATAGGTGGCGCTATAACTGGCAAAAACGTCTCTTCTTATTAGGGGTTCAAGCATGAAATGCTGAAACCCTATTGTTATTGTAAGGATTTTTATTATTATTATTATTTTCCCCTAAAACGCATCGTGCAGACCAAACTGTAAGAGCTGGAACCTTGAAAGTTGGCCAAATGATAGTGCTCAATTTGGGGAGAACCTATCAAAGTATGGCCCCAATTGGCCCATAGGTGGCGCTATAATGACCCCATTTACTAAATTGGTCATAACTCATGCATAGTTTGTCATAGAGGCTCAAATTTAGCATCACTGTGATCCCTGGCTCCAGACGAACAACCTGGCTATCTCCAAATCCCGTTTTGAGCAAAAAAAAAATTTATATGGCCACTTTTGTCCAAAGCCTACTTTGGCCAACTAGTCCCTGGTTTTTGGTCCAATCAGAACAAGACCAGTCTAGGCCAATTCTCTGGACTCTCTAGATAAATAATTATCGAAAAAAAGTTGAATATTTTCATTTGCCTGGCTGTAACAGGGTCATTTAGGAAAGTGGAGGGACAAAAAACACTCAAAAGCCTATACAACCTAAGGGAAAACACCAAACTTCACAAAAATCGATGGACATATGTGTCCTAACATGGTGAAGAAGCATGCCAAGTTTCGTGAAGATCGGACAATAGGTGGCGCTATAACTGGCAAAAACGTCTCTTCTTATTAGGGGTTCAAGCATGAAATGCTGAAACCCTATTGTTATTGTAAGGATTTTTATTAGGGGTTCAAGCACGAAGTGCTGAAACCCTATTGTAATTGTCCTGATTTTTATTATTATTTTTCTTCTGCCGTAAAACGCATCGTGCAGCCCAAACCGTAAGGGCTAGAGCATTGAAACTTTGCCAGATGGTAGTACAAAAATCGAGGAGAGGTTATCAAATTATGACCCCGATTGGCCCATAGGTGGCGCTATAGCAACCAAAAGCGCGAAACTGCTCAGAACTCCTAGACCGTATGTCGTAGACTCAAGTGTCTTATATCATTGGAAAGCTGGACGCCTGACGAACAAAACGTATATCTCCGATTTCATTTCCGCCATGATAGATTTTCCGCCATTTTGAATTTTGTCAAAAACCTACTTTTGCGAACTAGTCCCTGGTTTTTCGCCCGATCGGAACCAAACCAGTGCAGAAATGTTCTCTAGAAACTGAAGATCAATAATTATCGAAAAAAAGTCGAAATTTCGATTCACGGACGCTAAGGGGCGCCAAAACGTACGTTGTGGGAGGGGCCTATTTTACTAAAATGGCTATAACTCCAGAAGTAAATGAGGTATCTTCACCAAGCTCGGTACACATATGTATGAGCTCAATATGAGGTAACAGTAAAAAAATCGCGGCGATTGGCCACATGGTGGCGCTATAATATGAAAAAAACATAAAACAGGCTTTAACCACCTGACCGTTAGTCCGATTGACTTGAAAATTGGTATGCAGTGTCTTGGTCCAAGGTGTCATGTATGTGTATGAGGACATTGGCGTATCTAAAAAAACATGGCCGCCATCGGCCAATGAAGTTTGAGCACCTATTAGACAAGGTTAACGGAGGCCGATCGGAACGAAACTCGGTGGGCATGTTCTACTCATGGCCCTAGAGGTCTGTAAGAATTTTAAAAGAAATCGGCCACTAGTTGGCGCTAACGAGTTTTATGGCTCTGTAATCACGTGGTGTTACACTTATTGTCACAAAATGCATACCATTTGATAGATCTCCTCTTGTTGAACAACTTTGCCTCAAGAACCATTGCTGTCAATCAAACCGTTCATTAAATATTCGTAATTATGTTAAAAACCTACTTTTGCGAACTAGTCCTAGGTTTTTCGCCCGATCGGAACCAAACCAGTCTAGGACAATTCTATGGACTCTCTAGGTCAATAATTATCAAAAAAAAGTTGAACTTTTGCATTTTTCGCATGGCTAACAGGGTCATTTAGAAAATGGGCGTGGTAAAATGCACTCAAAAGCCTATAAATCCTAAACGAAAACTCAGAACTTCACGAAAATTGATGAGCATATGTGTCATAACCTGCTTAAGAAGCATGGGAAATTTTATGGAGAGCGGACCATAGTTGGCGCTATAACTGTTAAAACGCTTTAAAACCATATATTTCCTATGGTAAATTGCCTGTATTTGCTGTAAATGGTGTCTTCTATCATATAATGTTCATATCATAATGTTCAAAACCAGTGCAGCACAATTCTCTGAACTCTCAAGATCAATAATTATCAGAAAAAAAGTTTAACTTCTTCAAAAGGTGATTTTATATGAATATAATGACATATTAAGCCAATAAGTGGTATTTTACTGCCCCCTGCTGTCATTTCATCATACTACTCCCTAATATTGTTATAAAATTCATATTTAGACTTTATAAAATAATTATTTTAACATTTACAATCACATTTTGTCAAAACTCATCTATTGAGTATTACTATTGACAATTGTGTTACACTGAGATATGGAAATGGACGAAAGTAAATGAATGAAATGAAACGAAAGTATAACGGCATTTAAGCCACGCCCCCAAATACAAATTCATTCATAACTCGAAAACGGAAAGTCGTTGCGCGCTCAAATTTTGATGGTGAGGACCTCTCGGGGCTCTTGATCGAAACGTGTCGTCGCGGGCCTCGGGAGCGCGCCCCCCCGCGCATCGCAAGCCCGCGGACCCCCGACTTTGAACGACCGCAACTCCCGACCCAAACCACCCCGAACCTTGTGTGAGAGCTCGTTGGAAAGGGCGCGTCCTTGGCTAGCTTCGATTCAAATGTGGTGTTATTTGCCCTGGGCATTCCAGAGATAATAGCCCGAACAGATATGCCTTATAACAGTCATAACTCCCAGCCCCAATCGCCCAAAAACACCTTGATGGTCTCATTCAACAGGGCTCCTCAAGCACTATCTATGCTCTGAGCTTCAGAATTTTTCGCCTTTTGGTTCCTGAGATATAAGTAAAAAAACAAATTCCCATTCATTCATTCAAACACTTCAACTGTAAAATGTAAGCTATAATACCACTGTTGTCCACTAGAGGGAGCAGCAGGATTACGCATGATCTTTTAATTCGCTTTCAGTATTGGGAAATAAACAAATGCTTTAAGAAGCAATCTTTTTTATTATGATGTTTTTTTATTTATTATGATGTTTGTATATATATATATTTTTTATTATGATTATGAACGGTTTGATTGACATTAGTGATTCTTGAGGCAAAGTTGTTCAAGATGAGGAGATGAAGATATTTTCACAATATCACATCCTAAAAACATTGAAAACATATTTGTCTTTGTGTGTGTGTGTGTGTGTGTGTGTGTGTGTGTGGATGTGTTTGTGTTTGTGTGTGTGTCTGTGTGTGTAAGCATGCTTAATGGAAAGAACATGGAGAAACTGCTTTGTTTTACTGGTGGATAAAAAAGTCTTTCAAATGAAAGTGAGTCAATTAGTGGTCTTCTACTGCCCTCTGCAGGACATTCTACTTAATAAAATATTTTCATCTGTGCTTTTGCATTAGTTTTTGGACTATATAAAATTACTTGCATGAAAATCACCTATTATAACACAGTCATGTTTTGTCAAAGTTTATCACTTCATTTTTACTGAGCTCTCAGTTTGAACATTTCTGCCTCTCAGTGATTAATTTGAAATCTGAAAATGGTGTTATACAGAGGAGATTTGCAATTATCATTTTGTTACCTATCTTTTATTTTAAATATCTACATCTACAAAAAAAATGTGTGTGCATGTGTGTGTTCAAGCATGGTTAGTGTATCAAGTATTATTGTTTAAGTATTATTGTTTTCATTTACATTTTAACCACCAGAAGAACACTCATTGGTTCATTCTGCTCACTAAAATATTATTTTTCATTTTTTTTTCCATTTGAAATATTGTTTAAACTTAATAAAATCATTAAAATAACATTTCAAATCATATTTTGTCTGTTTATAAATCCCACAGACTCACATTGGCTGCAATACTAATGTTTTTGTAAAACACAGACCTGATAGTCTAATCTGTGTGTATTGTGCATATATTATTGATATTATTACTATTGCAAATCATGTTATTGTAACTCATATCTTAATAGAATATTATTTGTAATTTTAATTCTTTATTTCTTAATTGTTTTTTTATGATTACTACAGATATTATCACCAAAGATATCAACTACACCTTCACTTTTAGTATTGACACGCTGCACACACAGCACAATCACACACTCACTAATGCATTCAAATAAATGTAATCTTACTGTGCTACTTTATTTGTACATGATTAGAATGAACAGAAATCTAAGACTATTTTTCTTCTTTTGTTAAAGCCATTTCAGACTCCAAGTAAGCATTATATTACTAATCATCTATTTTAAAGGTGCCATACAATTGAAAACTGTATTTATCTTGGCATAGTTGAATGATAAGAGTTCTGGACATGGAACTGACATACCGTGAGCCTCAAACACCATTGTTTCCTCCTTCATGTGTAAATCTCCTGTTTGCAAAAGACCGCTGAAAAATGAGTGAATCCCACCATAACACCGACTGTGACGTTGGAGTCAGGATCATTAATATTTATACCCCCAAATTTGGATTTTCCAGTCAATGTTCTAGGCCAGGCAGTGTTAATGTGGACCTGCACAGCCGAATCATCAGAAGATCTGCAGGTATTGTGAAGAAGCAAGCAAGGACAATAGTGAAAATGGCAGATCATGGATATAAATGTTATGTCTGAGGCTGTGCTGCGGATTTGAGAACTTTTCATTCCCTTCCCACAAAAGAGAACTGTCAACAGGCATGGTTGATGTTTACAACAGGATACCTCACCATTTTAATTCAAAGCTGTTAGTTTGCTCTTAACGGAGGCCGATCAGAACGAAACTAGGTGGGCATGTTCGACTCGTGGCCCTAGAGGTCTGTAAGAATTTTGAAAAATCAGCCACTAGTTGACGCTAACAGGTTTTACGGCTATGTAATCACGTGATGCATATCATTTGATAGATCTCCTCATACTGAACAACTTTGCCTCAAGAACTACTGCTGTCAATCAATTTGTTCATTAAATACTTGCGATTATGTTAAAAACCTACTTTTGCGAACTAGTCCTAGGTTTTTCGCCCGATCGGAAATATACCACTGCAGTACAATTCTCTGGAAGCTCTAGATTATTAATTATATAAAAAACTTTAACTTTACCCATTGGGTAGCCATAACAGGATCATTTAGAAAATGTGTATGGCAAAAAAACACTCAAAAGCCTGTAAATCCTAAACAAAAACTCAGACAACTCACTAAACTGCCTTATGTGCTTAAAGACCCTAAATGCTTGAACCCCGCTAAATGCTGCTTGCAGCTTTAATTATTATTATTATTATTATTATTCCGCCGTAAAACGCATCGTGCAGCCCAAACCGTAAGGGCTAGAGCATTGAAACTTTGCCAGATGGTAGTACAAAAATCGAGGAGAGGTTATCAAATTATGACCCCGATTGGCCAATAGGTGGCGCTATAGCAACCAAAAGCGCGAAACAGCTCATAACTCCTAGACCGTAAGTCGTAGACTCAAGTGTCTTATATCATTGGAAAGCTGGACGCCTGACGAACAAAACGTATATCTCCGATTTCATTTCCGTCATGATAGATTTTCCGCCATTTTGAATTTTGTCAAAAACCTACTTTTGCGAACTAGTCCTAGGTTTTTTGTCCGATCGGAACCAAACCAGTGCAGAAATGTTCTCTGGAGTCTGAAGATCAATAATTATCAAAAAAAAGTCGAAATTTTGATTCATGGTCGCTAGGGGGCATAAAATTAACGTTGTGGGCGGAGCCTATTTTACTAAAACGGCTATAACTCCAAAAGTAAATTAGATAGCTTAACCAAACTTGGTACACATGTGTATGGGTTCAGTCTGGGGTGACAGTAAAAAAATCGCGACGATTGAGCACTAGGTGGCGCTATAACATGAAAAAAACATGAAAAGGGCTATAACCACCTGACCATTAGTCAGATTGACTTGAAAATTGGTATGCAGTGTCTTGGTCCAAGGTGCCATGTATGTCTACGAGGATATTGGTGTATCTCAAAAAACATGGCCGCCATTGGCCAATAAAGTTGAGCACCTATTAGACAAGGTTAACGGAGGCCGATCGGAACGAAACTCGATGGGCATGTTCGACTCATGGCCTTAGAGGTCTGTAAGAATTTTGAAAGAAATCGGCCACTAGTTGGCGCTAACGAGTTTTATGGCTCTGTAATCACGTGGTGTTATACTTATCGTCACAAAATGCATATCATTTGATAGATCTGCTCATGCTGAACAACTTTGCCTCAAGAACCATTGCTGTCAATCAAACAGTTCATTAAATATTCATGAATATGTAAAAAACATACTTTTGCGAACTAGTCCTAGGTTTTTTGCCCGATCGGAACCAGACCAGTCTAGGACAATTCTCTGGACTCTCTAGATCAATAATTATCGAAAAAAAGTTGAACTTTTTCATTTGGATGGCTGTAATAGGGTCATTTATAAAATGGACATGGCAAAATACATTAAAAGCCTATAAATCCTAAATGAAAATTCAGAACTTCACAAAAATTGGTGAGCATATGTGACATAACATCATTAACAAGCATGCCCAATTTTATGGAGATCGGACGATAGGTGGCGCTATAACTGTTAAAAAGCTTTAAAACCATATATTACCTATGGTAAATTGCCTGCATTGGCTATAAATGGTCTTTTTAATCTATGATCATATAATTGTCATATAATAATGTTCAAAACTAGTGCAGTACAATTCTCTGGACTCTCTATATCAGTAATTATCAGAAAAAGTTGAACTACTTCATTTGGATGGCTATAATAGGGTCACTTCAAAATGTGGCCTTGACCAAGTGTCCCCGAAAGCTTATATCTTTTAAGATGCTCAGATCTTCTTAAAAACAAGTTAGAACATGTGAAATATCACTGAACAAGCATGACAAATTTCAGACAGATCAGACAAAATTTGACTCTATAACAGTTTAAAAAGGTGAAAATAATATGAATACAATGGCATATTAAGCCAATAAGTGGTATTTTACTGCCCCCTGCTGTTTAAAATAGTTATTTTGTCATATTGTTTCTATAATTCATATTTAGACTTTATAAAATCATTATTTTAACATTTACAATTACATTTAGTCAAAATCCATCTGTTAAAGTATTAGTGTGTGTGTGTGTGTGTGTGTGTGTGTGTGTGTGTGTGTGTGTGTGTGTGTGTGTGTGGGTGTGTGTGAGTGTAAGCATGCATTATGGAGTTAACATGGAAAGACTGGTTTGCTTTAGTGCAGAAAACTGGTGAAAATCATGAAGATTAAACTGAAACTGAGCCAATAATGGTCTTCTAGTGCCCTCTGCTGGCCATTCTACTTATTAATGAAGTCTTTTGACATGTGCTTTTGAATTCATAATTAGACATTAAAAAATCACTTATATAACAATAACTATTATAACACAATCAGATTTTGTCAGTGTTTATCACTTCATTTGCACTGACACTTCACATACTTGCTAAAACATGGTAAATCAAGGTAAACTGAGATGAATTCATGGTAAACTATGCTAGAACAGGGTAAATCATGGTAAACTATGGTAAATCATGATAAACTATGGTAAATCATGCTAGAATGTGGCATATCATGGTAAATCATGCTAAAACATGGTAAATCAAGGTAAACTAAGATAAATTCATGGTAAACTATGCCAGAACAGGGTAAATCATGGTAAACCATGGTAAATCATGATAAACTATGGTAAATCATGCTAGAATGTGGAAAATCATGGTAAATCATGCTAGAACATGGTAAATCAAGGTAAACTGAGATGAATTCAAGGTAAACTATGCTACAACAGGGTAAATCATGGTAAACCATGGTAAATCATGATAAACTATGGTAAATCATGCTAGAATGTGGTATATCATGGTAAATCATGATAAAACATAGTCTTTTCCATCTATTATGTCAGTGGTTACATGCTTGCTAAATAAAACTTTATAACTTTTGATGCTTAAAAACCTTAAAGACCTTAATAGCTTGAACCCCGATAAATGCTGCTTGCAGCTTTAATTTTATTTGTCTTTATGAAATATGAATATATTTTATGTGGAGGATTATAATGACAGCGGTCATCATTCAAATGACATTTGCTGCCTTCTTGGCCATGTGTTTCTTGTAAAACAGATTTTCCTTTCAGTGAGTCTTTTATGGTTAAATAAAGGTTGCTAAGTAAGTTAAAAATAGGCTAGGCTACTTGGTTGCCTTATCTGATGGCTTCATTTAGATTAATACTTGTTATAGTAATCCACAAAAACATTCTTAGAGGCATGTTTTTCTATCCCCCTCATTATCTACTTAGAAGTTATAGACTAATATTATGTAGCCTACTATATATAGACCACAAGTGCTTATTAAGAGCCTTAATGAACATCAGTTCTGAAAAGAGGTTTATTGCACATATCAAAAGTAGACAGATCCCTTTTCTACCCCAAACTGACAAGATGAAACAAATGCACTGGCATGAAAGTCGAACAACTTCAAAAGGTGAAAGTTTTACCTTTGTTGGTCTCAAGTCCTCCATCTGAGAAACTTCGTCTCTTATCTATTTCGACACCATCTTCTTCTTCAGACCTTCCTGTAGGCCAAGACAGACCGCTGAACTTTGTGCAAGTGTAAGTGTGTTAATTCATCTGTACGCTTCTCTTTTAGCCTTACAGTCTATTTACAAAGCAAAGACCATTTGGCTAGGTAAAGAAAGGTGTGTAAACTGAGCGACTCACGTTCACGTCGATCACTTCTGAAAGAAGAAAATAATCTCCTCCTGAAAGGATTTTCCCCTTCATCCAGTGACAGTCCAGCTATAGTAGTCAAAGGGACAAATGAAAAGATCAGGAATCTTTTCTTGACCTTGTAACGCGAGAATATTTGGAGCACCTTATACTGCTCATATGATCCATGTTAATAAAAAATGAAGAAAATTATGAATTTATTAAAATTGATTTAAATTCATAAACTCTACTTACTCCTAGAACGCACAGAGGAGAACATCCATCTCCTGGATGATGTCATTGTGTCACCTAAAAACAAAACAAAACAAAAAAACATGTAGCCTACGCACTTAGTCATCAAGTTCCTTCCTCACAGGGCAATAGCTATTTATTATCTCAGTTAATATAAAGCAAGAAAATGTTTTGCAATTTGGCTAAAAATATTTCATAGAGAACCGTGCCTTATGTTAATATCGTCGTTCCTTAAATGTGAGAAACTTCCATTGTATTTTCCCAAGGACTAAGGTCATAGTCCTTAGGTCCTTCAGTAAATATTAACTTGGCAACTCTTCATCAGTAAGAAGTCAAACCACACCCTTAAATGCAGGTGTGCAGAGATCACAGACATGGTTAACCTCATACCTGCTCCATCGCAACGACAAAAGATATTCCATATTCCTATTTTATGAAAAGCTCACCACAAATATATAGAGGAGAAAGCTAAACAAAAGTTGCATGTGTGTCTATGTTGAATTTGTTTGTCTCCTTAGTGGAAAACTCTGCTATTTTCCATATAGCTGTAAAACCACATACAGGAGCATAGAATTGTCATGTGGCTACAATGTGATTCACAAATGCATTAACCATGGAAATGCTTTCCTCACAACAGGATTCAGTAACTCTGTTCTTTGCACTTTTATCACGCTCCTTAACTGAAACATTGGTGTGGAAAGATTTTAAGCCATGATCACACCTCTACTCACATTCCCATGCTGGCTCCCTGTTACAACAACGGGATCAAATTTGCATCACAATTGAAAACCCCCTCACCTTTGTTAGGGCATGACTGAATTTACACATAGCCATCTAAACGCAGCCGCATAGATAACATCATTTGATCTTCACACAAAGTCAAATTTGCATCTAGCTGATTCTGCCTCACAAAATGTAATGCATAACATTTTAATAAAGTCTTTACATCTAAACTATAACTGCATGAATTGCATCCAGTAATTGTTTGTTTTGTTTTTCTTTTGGATTTACTTAAGTTAACATTTGTCTCACCAAGTTAAATTTTAAAATGTTTGTCAGTATTTCTGTATTTGTATTCTCATTCATGCTTTTGAAACATTTCTGAAACTTATTTGGTTTCTGCTTATTTGTATTTTGGCGATTTGACTATAGCAACATTAATTCAATTGAATCTCTGTGTTTGGTTACACTGAATATTTAGCTGATACTCTTCTTGAAAAAGGTTTTAAACCAGCAATTTGTTGTTTTGTTATAATGCAATTTATTTCAATGTTTTCAGAAAACAATGTAAGAGCTTGTAAGATCTTCTTTTATTCTCGCCTTGACCATATTTTTAAGTACATCAATTTAAGGGATTTTTGCCAGAGACAAATTTTAATCTTAACATATCAAACCTCTGACCAATGACAAATGCCGTATGTTTGCTTTTGCTGTTTGTAGTGCTATATGCTCTTTTAAATCACAGCATCCCTGCTACCTAAGTTCATATCCAGTGTCCTATCTCAAAAAGAGACAGCTCCCAGATTGCTGTCCCACTCGTTTGCTCCCAGATTCAGTGCCTGTTCATGTGGAGGAGTGAAGTATTCGATGGATGATTTGCATATCTATGAACGGTGCAACACATTTGATTGAGCCTCCTCATGCAGGGCTGAAAGGAGAACAAAGACTGAAGACTGACCAACTGCTATTGCAACAAGCCTGGGCGAAAAGTCTGAAGAATGAAGATGACATCTACACACAACAGAAAGCATGTCTTTATGGACTGTGCCACTTTTGGACTCCATGTGTGTGGCCAATGGTGCCAAGGGGGGAATTTGCAGGATTGAAAATAATCCAAGATATTTGAAACGAACAAAGACATTTGCTTTACATTGGTGGTCGATGAATTGTCACACCTGGGGGAACCCTTCTTGGCTTTGGGTGTTTCTCTCCCCTCTTTTCTCTCTCTCTCTAACATTTTACATATATGCTGTGTATAATTCAAGTTATTATCATCTCATACATCTATTTTGTAACTATTTTAAGTGTAACCATAATCATATAATGTCATTAAACCCTTTCAATTACAAATAATGTGCTAACTAGTTTTGATTTGCTATTGACTTTGAAGTGCTAACTATTGCAATATAATATCTTCACTCTATATAGCAATGCTCTCCCACATATTTAGCTATTGTAACGGCGCTTTTTTCCCTCATTGGTATAAGTAGTGGGTGGTAAAAATGTTTTCGCTTACATGGAACACTTTCACTCTTCTAGACCACGTTACCACAGGAAGTATCAGACTTATGATGGGCGGTGGCTCTATGTTAAAGCGCTTTCTACATGCATGCTGTGAAGCCGCTTGCACTTGTTAAAACAATCTGCATAAGAGTAGAGCATAAATTGTTTGTACACCAATGTAATGTAACAGAAAAAATCAGTAAAAACCTACATTGGGGGAAATACATCAGTAAAAACCTGTTAAATTGTTAATTGTCAGTGAAAATAATTTTACATTTAATCAGGCAATAAATGTAAGTTTACTGAAATACTCTAAAAAAGAATTACTTTTTACTTATGCATTCAATCAGGGGTGGACAGTAACAAAGTACATTTACTTGAGTACTGTACTTAAGCACTCTTTTTGAGATCTGTAGCCGACTTTACTTGAGTATTATTTTTTCTGAAAACTTTTTACTTTAACTTCACAACATTTGAAAGACAAAATCATACTTTTTGCTCTTGACAATTCTGTCAAGGTCCTCGAGTAGAAAGTAGTAACGTCAGTCAGGGCCTGTCAACCCCATTTTAATTTTCAACGTTGGGTTTGGTCTTCTAAATGCAAATTTTGTCATTGTTTTGGAGCACACTAGCTTATAGATAACAGTAAGGCTGACATATTCATACTAAAAGCCAAAACACTTTTCACAGAGATTTTAAATAGGGCACTATTTGAGTGAACAGCCATTTGGGTGTCCAAAACCATTGTGGTAGTAAACCACTGAACTGTGTTCTAGAAATACATTTTAAATTGTTATGAGGGTATAGGGGCGATTTTCTGACACAAACAATATCTGATTAACGTGAATGTTTACTAGTCTTCTCGAATAGATGTCATCCTTTTTTTTTTTTTTACCTTGTAGGATGTTACAAAAGGCTCCCTGTCAGTTGATCAAAAGGGACAGTAAAGACATAAAGTAATGTTATAAAATATTTATATTTCAAACTAATGCTGTTTATTTGAACTTTCATTAAAGAATCCTGAAAAAAGAAAATATATCACATTTCACCATATCAGCATATTCGAATGACTTCTGAAGGATCATGTGACACTGAATACTGAAAATTATTCAGTATTCAATTATGACAGGAATAAATTACATTTTAAAAAATATAAAAGCAAAATTATATTTCACAATATTACAGTTTTTACTGTATTTTGTTCAAATAAATCTAAACTTTTGAACAGTGGTGTATACTTTATCATTATCATCAATTATTGTTAATATGGATTTTAAAAACGTATAAAAATATACAGTCACAAAACTGCCTGAAACATTGTCACTGCAATAATATAATTTTAATATTAATTGACAAATTCATAAACAGTTAATTTGCTTTGTATACAGTTCTGTCCTGGTAAAGCTCGTGTTTATTCCCAAAAAGAATCCCCATCCTCTCCCATACATTTATTGCCATGTTTTCGTGTAAGACGTGGTCGTTAGTAATACTCCGGGTCTTTTTATAGCTTACTGTATTCCCCACAGGATGACCTCAGGTCAGCAGTAGGTCTTCCTGTTGCCCCAATGACTCCGTCTCAGCAGTTATGTGGGAATATTTTGAGGATGCACTTCGTGACTTTTATATGTGGCGGTTGTTCAAACCTAGAGTAGATTTGGACTTTAGATTTATCTAATTTCAGATTCAGACAGTGGCATCGCTGCTGTTGGGTGCCATCATTTCAGTGTAGTTCAGAAATGTTCCTCTGTTCACCTTTTTGTCCAAGATCTCCTATTATAATAGAACTTTGTCAAATCTCTTTTTAGGCCTAATAATGATGCTTGGACAAATAGACAGTAGATGACATCTGAACTTTTCACACTACACAGCTGTTTTTATCCTACAGCTCTTCCCCAGCTGACAGGGAACGCTCTCAGAACTTTGGCAAGGATATCTCAAAATTATTAACAAACATTCTTCCAGTAATGTTTTGTTTTAACTTTGTTAAAAGTTATCTGCTTTAATAACTTTCTCAAAATGTTAGCACAAAAACGCTACTCGTATGTTTGTCTAGTTGTTTGTCTCTTTATCAACATAAAAATCCGATTGCACCGCAATAATGATAAGATCTGACCTCAGATCAGGCTGACCAAACATTCAAATCATCTTGTGAAAGGTAATGTTTACTCATGAATACTGTAGCTCTGAGGAATGCAATTCTCGTTTAAAGAAGACTTAGCAAACAGATGTTCCTGCATGTCTCATCCACCTCTGACCCTAAAAAGACACTTACTGGAATAACATGTTCATTTAGAAGCACATTGCAGGTGGCAATGCTTTTCAGAATTAGTTTGAACTTTTAGAAGTTAAAGGGATTGTTCACCCAAGGTAATTATTGCTTAAGTATTCGTGTGAGATTAGAAGTAAAACAGGGAACAAGCATTATAGACTGCTTTTATGGTTATGTTTTGGACAGTTGGATTTTCTCATCACTTGTATTTTATGACAGTCTGGGAATTCTGGAAAATGTGTGACGTCTGGTCAATAGAAGGCGCAAACCTAACTGAGCCACACCAATTTTTTTACACACACAAAATCCTAATAATAATTATTATTATAAATTATAGGCTATACATTCATTTATGAAATGTATCTGTGCAAAATATGATTTTCCATCTGCCTGTCTGCATTCCTCAAGTTCAGCCAGTCTTTGATAGAGAAATCGCCCACAGGAGGCGGGTTTATGTAGTAGTTTAGCCAATGCTGTGAACATGTTCACGATATGAGATAAAATGTAACCAATCAGCGTCCTTAAATCTAACGAGCCACTGCTCGGCTCTCCAGTCCGGACTCGTCTACTCTGTTGGGGTTCGATTAAGCAAATCAGTGTCACTTGTAAAGTTTTGATGGATGGCAATTGTAGTCAAGGTAAAGAATGATTAAAGTGACATACAGGAGTCGTACATTAGGCACACGTGAGTCCGTTATTATTAATGCGTAACAAGTCGTGTATGTGCCCTCTGCGTGGTGACAGCTACTTGCACGAGCACATTTCAGTATGGTCGCATCTCTGGTGAGTGTTTTATAATGGATATTCGCTGAAGAAGCGTATCTTTTATAGGAGCTTGTGAGGGTAACGTTAAGTGGTGTTTATGTACATATCAAACACTGAAGCACAGACAAGAACACTCACTCGGACAGAGGAACTGTTCACTGATGACAGTTTCGACACATTCAGAATGTTTTTAATTTTTCATTTGTGTTTTGGTGTTTAATAATTATGAATGGATCCGTATATTATCTATTTGCAGTCTGGTCAAGGCTGGTATAGTGGTCTGATGGCATCTCTATGTGGTCCGGTTTGGTATCGCATCCACTTGTAGCTCTAAACAAATGTAAAAAAAAAAATTTTTTTTTATCTCACAGTTTCTTCTGTTGCACTGTATACGAAAAAAGTGAATTATTACAATTAAAACGTATTTTTTACTTTACATTGAAAAAAAAAAAAGCTTGCCAAAAATTTTTTGTGAGGATCATCCTCAAACTTAATCCTGATTTCTGAACATGCGCAGAACACCATGCTGGACGAAGGCGAGTTACTAGAATACCAGTGCAATATTTAGGCCTGTTTACAAAAAAGACTAGTACTGCAGACTGGTACGATTTAGGTACGACTAAATAATTGCTTTTGTCCGACTGATATCGAGCTTTTAAAGTGCATGTAAATGCATATTCATATTTTACTCAGCACAGAACTATAACCCATCCATCTGAATTGGAATTTGAGAAGTGCTTTAGATTGACTGTGGACTGGAGTTCAGCGGTACATGTCAGTCAGCAGACAAGCATCGACACGTGTACGGTACACTCCCTTACCTTAAAGCAGACTATTATTTAATCATACTTTCTCCTTTCTGTACAGGAGGGCTGTTGTTCAGCACGGCAATGACAAAGCAGGTACAATTTGGCATTGTGTGTAAAAATCCTGCTTGTAACATGACACAATTCTTACATTACACCCCAGTCTCGTTTTCTTTTGGCACAAGTCATAAAATGACCAGGGCAGTTGATTCTTTTACAATAACCTCTATTACCTTTCAGGTCTAGAAGACTATCATTCTTAAAGGGATAGTTCACCCAAAAATGAAAATGTTGTCATCATTTACTCTTCCTCATTTTGTTCCAAACCTGTATGATTTCCTTTCTTCTGCTGAACACAAAAGAAGATATTTTAAAGAAGGTTGGTAATTAAACAGTTGCTGGTCCCCATTGACTTCCATAGTATTTTTTTTTTCCTACTATGGAAGTCAATGGGGTCCATCAGTCGTTTGGTTACCGACTTTCTTCAAAACATCTTCTTTTGTGTTCAGCAGAAGAAAGAAAGTCATACAGGTTTGGAACAACATGAGGGTGAGTAAATGATGACAGCATTTTCATTTTTGGGTGAACTATCCCTTTAAGACCAATTCCCTAAACAATAAAAACACAGAACCAATGTTGCCCCAACCTCTAGGGGGCAATATAAGTACTATATGAAAGTCACTTTGTTTATTTCTTCTTTTCCATAGTTTTGAATACTGTAAAGTAACAACCCTTCATATATGGATATGCTAGCAATAATATTGTTGAACATTTTTAATGGGATCATGCAACATAATGCAAATTATTCAGTGAGCTTCCAGTACATCAACACTAAAATGTGTTCTTAAAGGGATAGTTAAATCTGTCATTACTCACCCTCAAGTTGTCCTAAACCTGCATGAAGTTATTTTTTTCTGTTAAACATAAAGAAAGATATTATGAAGAATGTGGGTAAACAAATTGTTTCTGATCCCCATTGACTTCTATAGTATCGGGGGAAAAAATGGTAAAATACTATAGATATTAATGGGGACCAGAAACTGTCTGGTTACCCACATTCTTAATAATATCTTCTTTTGTGTTCATCACAAGAAAGAAATTCATACAGATTTAGAACAATTTGAGGGTGAATAAATAATTACAGAATTTTCATTTTTGGGTGAACTATCCCTTTAAGAGGAAGTTGTTCAATTTGAGCTGTTCTCACCATAGAAAATTCAAAAAAGCTTGTGGTATAAGTAAAACTCGTTTTAAAGCTTTATATATATATATATATATATAAACTATTGTTATGTTTTAATAAATCCGTTGCATCAGTCACTTTGACTTTACTAGTTCTTCCTGTCACTCAGGAAACTCAAGTCTTTCAACAGACTGTTTCTCCATAAATGCAACATAGGGAAATATTTTATTTTGCATGTGAAATTTTCATAAATTGCCTTTAATCTGAGTTTTTGTGCAGACTGCTAAGAGCACACACACACACATATAAAGTAGTCAACATGTGGATCAAAACCTTTCATCAAAGTTATACATGAATTTTGAACACTACCCGTTCTTGTCTTTGGACAACTTTGAACTTTTTTTGATCCACTTCAAATGTTGACTACTTACTGCCTCTACGGTTTGCTATGCATTTCCTCAATGTTTCCTGTTTATTCATTTCAAACACATCTTGCTAACTTTAAATAGCTTTCATGCTGTGAACTGACGTCTTTAACAGGTGTTTCTACGAAATGAAAGCAAGCATTATGGGAGATCAAACGATATCACGCTCATGTGGCTTGTAGGACAGAAACACAATGTGTTCAAGGTGACTTACCTTGCGAACTCGCTCCTGTGCCTCCGATTTGTAGCTTGAGAAGGTTGAAGATCCTCGGTTTGATTTGATTCAATATTTACCACATCACCTCAGTGTGTTAGCAAACAGGTCCACAGAAAAATACGTTTCATGCTCTTCTAACCTGCTGAACCAGTTTCTTCTATTTCTATTTTTTTTCTTCTATTTACTTTCTCTAGACCCACCTGGAACTAGTCATCTCAATACCAGTCTTTGTCCTCTCTCAGTCACTATACAACTGCATTGCATGTGTGTTTGCTTTGGTGTATGAGTCTTGAATCACTTTGCCGCTTCTGCTTTCATTTAGAGGAAGTGTTCTTGCAAGAGAAGAACCGAAGCGGACTGACTTACAGCAGTGAGGGGATTTCCTTGTTTCAAACACTGATGCTTATCAGGCCTTTCTGTTACAGGTGTATCATTTACAGAAATAATATTCCACCATATAAAGTTTGTTCACTGAGTCTGAGGTTATAAAAAAAAGATTGCCATCACTGAAAGCTGATCATTTGTGGTTTTAATTGCAATTTTAAAATTAGCACATCTTCATGGGCACAAAGACTTGTTTACAAAGCACAGCAAGTGCAGTTTTTATGTGACATCTGCTGAATCATTGGTTATCACATGTAGCTTACTAAGCATTTCCGTTCACACACATTTAATGACAGCTAATAATTCAAACTTGAAAAATAAATCACTTTTAAATACAAACATTCAAAATAAATCTCTTAAAAATATGAAATATAATGAAATAAGTTAAAATGTCAGGATGAACTTCAAGCAGCGTTATTTTACTTTTTATTATAGTTTTTTATTAATAATTTGAATGATCTTTTCTTTTTATATTTTTATATTTTTTAAATTATAGTTTAATTTGTAGTAATTTCATTATGTGCTTTTGTCATTTTATTGGTTTAATTTATTCCTGTTTCAGTTTTTAGCTTCAACTTAAACATTTCATTTTTGTTTAATTTAGTTGAAGTTTTTTCAAATAAAATGTTTTATTTTATTTCTGCTTGACTTCGAGTAAATATTTTACGTCAAAGGGGTTCGATTGGCAGACAAGTTTGGGAATCCCTGCTCTAAATAAACAATATTTGAAAGAAAAAGCTACAAAGACAATCAGATAAAATGATTACGATTGAATATGCATTTGGTGGTACTAGCCTCATCTGTAAAGAGTGCAATTTCCTTCGGCTCAGGGTGAAAGTATGGAGTAACAATATGATGTCTGAGTGCGTTGCAGAGTCTTTTCTGCTCCTGGAGTTCTTGCCTGAAGGTTGGACAAACAAAACATCTATGCATCACCCGCTTTGAGCTTATAAAACCGAAACCGTTCAAACCGAATAACTGTTTACCTGTTCTGGTTAACCCTTTTTTCCCACTCTGACTTTTGCTTCTTTTTACTGAAACTGTTAAAGCAGAAGTTGAAAGCAAACTGTACAAGTGCAATTAGTCACCACACACTTTCAGTCGTATTTTATCTGTGGTCTGTTCTTATCTGAATTCTAATCCATTGGCTGAGCAAATTTACCCACTAAAATGTTGAGCGATAACCGATAAGCTTGTTTGTCAACTCTCATTGAGCTCTGCATTTACAGATATTATATTTGTCAATAAGATGAGTAAATACTGAACAATACCACTTACAACAAAACTTTCTGTTCTGTCTTTTCCTGTAGCTTGTGGGGATGTTGAGCTTCTCGCACTGCTTGAGTGTAGAGAGACGCCACATCAGCTGGAACAGGAACAAAAACAGACAAACTGTGAATGTGAGACCAATGACAGAGCTTAACAGAGCTAAAAATCATACATTTACTTTTTTACTGCCGTTTAATATTGCAGAGCACAGATCTTTAACACTCTCCAAACTCATAATTTAAACAAAATTGTGGATTACTTTTTATATAAAAATACATTTTAAAATATTGTAATTCAATAATCCGTGCATCGGAGGGTTAAACCATAAATGAATGATTAAATAAAGTGTTATTATTATTATTTTTAGGAAAAGTATTAAAGGGATAGTTCATGCACCCAAAAATGAAAATCCTGCCATCATTTACTCACCCTCAAGTTGTTCCAAACCGACATGAAGTTTTTTCTTCTGTTGAACATAAATAAAGTCAGTTGCTGGTCCCCATTGACTACCATAGTATAGAGAAAAATACTATGGAAGTCAATGGGGACCAGGAACTATTTGGATACCAGCATTCTTCAAAATATTTTCTTTTGTGTTCAACAGAAGAAAGAAACTCAAACCGGTTTAGAACCAATTGAGGTCGAGTAAATGATGTTGGGTGGACTATACCTGTAACTTCTTTTTTAAACAATAAATATTCTTTTATAATTAAATATTTAGAATGTATGTTCTAATAAATAAATATTCTCACCTGAAAGAGGCTTTATCTCCATTTCAACCGGAGGATCTACAGCTTCAGACTAAAACAAACATAAAGTTTAAATGTATTTAAGCCAGACTAGCATACAGACATCTGAATTTCAGAAATTCATTTAAGAATATGACGTTGGATCTTGTCTGACCAGAACAAGCTGCAGTAGATCATTCTGATGAACCTTTTCCTCTGCTGTCCGAAGGTCCTTCAACTGCATCTTCTCCCATTCATTCTCTCTCTGTAGCAGCTGCTCCAAATATGCCTGTTTGATTAAACCCATAGAGCAAATATATATACAGTATGCTATATTTTTAAATATATTTCAAAATAGCCAAAACTATATTTTTTTATATACTGTCAGTTTAAATATATTTAAATTGTTCAATATATATATAAACATTTTGCATTTACCCTGAATGTATTTTAAGATTGGAAATGGTATTTTCTTGAACTTTAAAGTACATTTTATAAAATATTTTGGCATTTGAAGGTTTGAACAAAACTGATTTTTTTTCAATTTTTTTTTCTTACAATATGGGAAAATAGTCAAATATAAATAGGTATGGTTATAAATGTTTAAATCAAACCACTGTGTAAACTTGTTTTTTTTTTTATTACATTTAGTAACTGGTCAGTTGACGAACAAAGTAGGTTGAAGGGAAGTGAAAAGAGAACACTACTGAGGTCTGGTAATATTGTGGTTTTAACAACATACTAAAATAACACAGGAAGGTTAAAAAAAAAGTGAACTTTGTGACAGGAATTAGAGCACCTTGACTTTGTCTTGTAGTTTCCTGCGCAGTGATTCAGTGACAGGTGGGTGCTGGGTAATCTGGCGCACCAGCAGCACGTCAGGGCATTCCAAAACTGGTTGAATGCGGATGGAAGAAGACTTCAAGGGTTTCTCCTTTAACTCGAGACTACAACCAAGAGTGGTCCCAAAAGGGGGACCCGGAGTCTTCTTCTAAGCACCAGAGATGGAAGCAAATCATCAAGGCATCATAAATGATTTACACTAAACACATAGGCATTTCCAAACATGTTTGGGAGCTAAAAAAAGGGATATTTAATGTGGATTTGTTTTGACAATATAAAACACACTGGTTGTTTGTTCCAAAGTTAACACTAAAAGAAAGTTTCCATCTGAGATGAAACACCTATAGATTACGAATTACCTCAGATGCAGGAAATGACTCCCATTTCCTGGATTTGAGGTTGGTGGGAATGATGTCATCATCTTGTTTGGATGAGAGCCAATGAGTGCTGATCTCGGGGCAGGGCCTTAGGAGAGTGATGCCAAATGATTCTGAAGAGAAATCAATGCAGGAGAACAATAATTGATATTTTACTTGCTGCGTTTATGCAAACTTGCCTTAAACAACATTTCAAATGGATTGATGTTGAAAATACAGGCTCTACTGGCATGCACAGGATGAATGGAAACTGTCCTCACGTTGTGAGTCTGGTAGTGGGTCAGTGAGAACGGCGATAGAAGAGTCACAGTAAGCCTTCTGTAGGAGATCTTCCATATCTTGTGCTCTCAGCAGCTCTGAGGCTGACCCGTCCTCATGTCCCACAAACAACCTCAAAATGAAAACCAAAGAAAAAGTAACAAGTCGGTTTTTCATTCTTCACTTGGAATGCAAATAAAATAAAATGCAATGTAATTTGTTTAAGGAAATACACTACTGTTCAAAAGTTTGAGGACGGTAAGACTTATAATAACTCTCTTATGCTCAACAACTCTAAATGTCTTTACTGTCACTTTGGACCAATTTAAAGCATCCTTGCTGAATAAAAGTGATAATTTCTTTCCAAAAAAAATCTTATACTGTTTAAATATATTTTTCTTGTGGCCTGTTTATGGACACAGAGAGAAAAGCCAATGATTGCACACAACAGATCTGTGAGAGACAACATAAGCATTACATAAAATAACTACATTAAAAAAGTCAACATTAGAAGATAAAAATAACAAAATATAATACGCCTTGTAATACTCGATTCTGACTGGTCGATCACTGCATTCTGCAGCCAATATTTGTCTAAAATGACCTCAAACTGTAGTCCCTGATTTCCTACACAGCTGTTCTAGTTTCATGTCTAGTCTTTAGCCATTAATAATCTCTTAAGGAAATCTGCTTGTCTTTAACGGGATAGTTCACCAAAAAATGAAAATCCTGTCATCATTTACTCACTCTCAAGTTGCTCTAAACCTGCATGAAGTTCCAAAAATGATGTTGGTAACCAAACAGTTGCTGGTCCCAATTGTTTTCCATAGTATAGAGAGAAAAAAATACTATGGAATAAGTGGAGACCATAAAATGTTTGGTTACCAACATAATTTTTGGGTGGACTATCCCTTTAGTTTTAAGTGACCTTGGGTGTGTTTTCTGAGGGACTTACCTGGGTGGATGTGTTATAAAGCCAGCATTCTGTTGGAGCTCTGTTTCTGTCTCTCTCATTTCTGATCCGTTACTCGTGACGGTGATCTGACTATCTGCATTGACCTGCACACAGCATTAACATGTTCTGGGTTTTTATCTGTTAAAAATATAAAAAATTATTTCCCATTATTGAAAATGAAGCTGAAATAAAAACAAACATAAATAGCAGATGAAAAACTTTAACTTAAAAAACTTAATGAAAGTTAAAAATGTTGTCTTGGCAAGTACCAAAAGATATTACAACTATATAGAATAGTAGAAAAGCACATAACAAAATATAAAAATAAAAGCCAACTCAAAATATTTAACACTGTCAAAAAAATCATTTTACCTGTAACATCCATTACAATATGTTCACACAAAACAAATATTCTCGACTTTGTTAGCTACACTTTTAATTGACAGAGTTTACACACACACACACACACACACACACACACACACACACACACACACACACACACACACACACACACACACACACAAAAGGTTTATAAAGATTGTGCTCGCAAAAATAGTTGATGAAATCACCAAATGAAATATTTTAGAGCTGACCATAACTAATATATATATATATATATATATATATATATATATATATATATTATGTATGTATGTATTATAGAAATTTACATGACTGTCCTGTCATGTAAAAATCTCAAATTTGAAGGTTTTCCATGGTCATGCGGCGTCTAAAATTATTAATATTATATCAAATCAAAAATGTGAGACATTTTCTCCCGGTTTCCAGACTAAAATGCATGTTTGAGCTGTTTTAACTGTAAGAAACTTGCACTGGCATATCTTAAAATATGTCAGTGCCATTGTTTTGTCTCAAGATGCACACCAGTCATGTTTTATATAGGGCATGTTTATAAAAGCTACTTAAATGCCCTAACTGAACTAAGGCCTAATCCTGTCTTAATCTAAACCCTGCCTGTGAAACCAGGCCTTCATGTTTACTATAGACATTATCATGGAAAGTACTTGAAAGTAGTTCCCCTCGGGGTCCGTCACGTGACAGAGGACATCTGCTCCGTGGTTCATTACATATTGGCCTGGTGGGTCTTTCTCTGGTCCCTCTTTAGACTGATGAGATGTGTACACCGCTCCACCATCCTTATCAATATGGAGGACACCACCATCACGAGGAGAAATCTACATTAAAGTGACAGATGCAGGAGGATTTACAAATGATGTTCACACATATATCTCACAGAAATTCTTCCATCTATCCTCTTACTTTATATGATCCATGAGCAGTTGCGCTGATTGAAGTGCCATCCCCGAAAAAAACATCACATGTTCTTCTCTCACAGTTCATTATTACCGTTGCAAAATCAGCTTTCTCCACCCTAACCAGTTTTTCTCCTGAAATCAGATTAAACTCTTACTTACTGACGAGACTGTATGAACTATTTGTGATAGTACAGCATGAAGACTCTTGCACCTGGGAGCAGTTGTTGTTGTAGCTCCCCCTGCTGGTAGAAAGTGGTAAGACGTGTTCCATCTGCATGATCTACTATCACGGTTCCATCTTTCTTCAACACAGACAACATTTTGTCCTCTCTTGTGACCACAACCTATACATAACACATTTGTATTACAACAATCATCTATTGACACAGAAAATGTTAGTTTTAATTGACGAGGCACTCACTGTCCCACTAAAGGGATCTGTAGTTTGATAGGCCAGTATCGGCTGCACTTGGACTTCCTTCCCTGCCACAGTGGCAACTCTTAGGCCAGAGAGGGTGGTGGTGGTCCAAGAGCCTCCAGTAATCTCAACGTTGTTTTTTGGTTTTTCATTTTCTATAGAGATTTGTTCTCTAGCCTTGCCTGTGAACCACAAAAGACATTGTATATGGTTTAAGAGGACATTTCATTCATGTACACAACTGTTCAAAAGTTTGGGGTCAGTAATATTCTTTCTTTTTTAAAGCAATTGATACTTTTATTTAGCAAGGATGCATTAAATTGATCAAAAGTGACAGTTAAGACATTTAAAAATAAACATAAACAAATAAATGCTGTTCCTTTTCAGCTTTCTGCTCATTAATGTATAAAATGTATCATGGTTTACACAAAAATATTAAGCCGCACAACTGTTTTCAACAATGATAATAAGAAGAAATGTTTCTTGAGCAGCAAATCAGCATTTTAGAATGATTTCTGAAGGATCATGTGACACTGAAGACTGGAGTAATGATGCTGAATATTCAGCTTTGAGTTTGCCAACACAGAAATAAGTTACATTTTAAAATATATTAAAATATAAAACAGTTATTTTAAATTGTAATAATATTTAACAATTTTACTGTTTTTAATATTTTGATCAAATAAATGGAGCTTTGGTGAGCATAATAGTGCATACTAGTGCATACATATGAATAAATAAATCAGTATCCATAGAGGTTTTCAATATTCGAAGAGATGTGTACATGTGTTTGCTAATTGCTACCTTTCTTGTCTTTAGTGTCTTTGGTGTCCACTGTCAGCTCTTTGATAGGCTCCGCCTCCTTTAAGGGCATGTGTGGAACCAGCACACACACTGGTCCAGAGTCTGGACTCGTACTGACTGTTCCGTCTGCAAACAGGACCTGAAACATACACACATACATACTGTATACTTCCTCTGAGGTCATGATTTCATTAGGAGTGTGCTTTTTGTGCTATATTATCTGTATTATGTAGCAAAAAAGTGAATTTTTGACGTGCGATCGTGTGCATATGTGAATACCTCAGTAGATCCATCTCTCTTGTGTTTGATGACAGTCCCTGTGCCGGTGATGACCCTGGAGACCTCAGTGTGTGTGCTGAAGTCTGGGGTCGGGTCTGAACTAGACCCAGCATTATAAAATCTCTGTCGTATCAGAAGAGATCGGACACAAGATTCCCCATCTAAAAAACACAGATATGACCTTACGGCTGCTCTCTGTGCTTAAAAAAGGGTAGGCCTATTCTTCAATCTTAAAGGCTGGTTCTACATTTAAAGACAGTTTACAAAATATATTTTCATGAAATGTGTTGAAAACTTGAAAACTTTTTGCAATGATTCATACAGACTAGAAATAAAATGTTTTGTATGGGTCATTCCTGCTGTGCAGTTCCTTTTATTAAGTTTTATGATAAAAGAAAAATTATATAAATTCCTTCTTTTATTCATTATATTAAGAAATAATTTAGAGACATGAAAATGTACTGCATCGAAAGAACCTTATGGTGCATGAATTTTATGTATTCAAGCTTTTTATCTATAAAAATGAAAATATCTCACCTGCTGAGTCCTCAAAATCAAAATGCAGGATGAGTCCATTGGGAAGAGATACATGTAGATTCAGGAATGGTGGAGGAGAGGAATCACCCATCGGCTCACAATGTACCTCAGGTACCTAGGAAACATTAGTAAGGGAGAAAATGGCTATTTAGTTATGATAATCAGCCTAAAATAATTTGCATGCTAAACTAAACTTACACCTAACTAATGTAAATCCTTACTAACCAACTTTTTTCCATTATTATTATTTGTCCAATCACCTGTTCCAGTTGGTCTGTACAGAGGGCACTAGGCTGGAGAGCTTGACTTTTTGTTTTATTCTGGCTGATCTGACAGCAGGAGAGTCGAATGCCATTGGCCAGTACAGCATAAAAAGAGCCATATTTCTCCGTCTCACAATCTGGTTTGACTCCAAGAGTGGCTGAATTGGGCAAAACAATATGTGTAAATATAAAAAAATATATATAAGTGATTTTGGCTAATTACGTTACATTACGTTTGCAACACATACCTTGTTTAGTGAACATGTCACAATCCTCTTTTTTTCTCTCTGAAATGTTTGTGTAGAACTGATGGCCATCCTTCTTCACACAAACCTTCACTTGTTTTATTCCTTAAGATGGAAACCAATCATATAATTAAGGTATAAAAGTACAAAAATTATGTACAAGAAGCTCTAAAAAAGCAAATGTATATTGTGCATGTATATTTTTGCATGTTTGATTTCTCAAACCTTGTGTGAAGTGAAAACTCTCCACATCTATTTGTCCTCCGTCACAGGGATAGAGAGACTGAACTTTGCCAGTGACCTGCACCAGTTTCCCATTTAAACTGTAGCCTGTGAATACCTATGTGAAATACACAAACATTTAGCCAATTAATTTCAAACTCAGCACCATCAATTCTAGACTATAAGCATTTTATGTGGTTATATATATTTTCAGACATCTGTTTTTCTCTCATATGCTGGTTCTTCAGGCGACTCTGGAACATCTCTAGTTTTGTCTTTAATAGCCGAGCTGGGTGTTTTGGACATGATGTCTCTACTCTTTCTTGAGGACACTGAAGTCTTCTTGTTCTCCTTTACAGAGTCAATTTTCTCTTCTACTTTTGGTGTTGCTTTTCCTCCTTTTTCTTTCTTTGTCTTTTTGGATTGCTCCTCCTCCATTAATCTCTCCTGGTCCATTTTCCATGCCTAAAGTAAATACATCAGAAAAAGGACCAGTGTGAGGATCATGAAATCTGAAAATGTGTATAACTAAAATATTTATATGATCAACATCTCAGCTCACTTTGAGAGAATCCTCTCTTATATATGGTTCTAATGTGTCTGAGCTTGGGGACTTCACTGGAGAGTCTAACAGAAAGAAATTCAATTTTAAACATGCACATCATTATATTCATAGTAACATATTTTCATATATATGTGATGTTATCTACATGATCCTGCTCATAGACACATATAGTAGACATAAGATATGTTGCCTGTATTTCTGTCAGCCTCTGAAGGGGTTTGGATGGGAGTTCTTTCCGCCTCTTTCTTCTCCTGCTCCATCTGCCATTTTTTCTCTTCCTGTCTGGTCCATTCACTGATTGAGTCTGCCACATATTCCAAATAATTCCTACAAGAGTAATATAATATAATATAATATAATATAATATAATATAATATAATATAATATACTATAATATAATATAATATAATATAATATAATATAATATAATATAATATAATATAATATAATATAATATAATATATATCAAAATATAATTATTTTTAAATATAATTATTTTTAAATATAATTATTTTTAAATATAATTATTTCACAGTTCTTAGTTCATTCCAGTACTGTATATATAGGAAAACTTGAAATTCATAAATAAATCTTTTACATTTTGATAGTGTAAAAATGTTTATTAAAAAATATGTTAAGCAAATAAATGTTGAAATAAATTAGCTTTGGGTAATTGTACCATGTAAAACTTTTAATATGAGACAAAGTACCTGAAGCCCACATCTGTGTGAAGTGATGTATCCCAGAATTCCTTGCAACTCCTCTGAGGGCTCATGGGATTGTGGCAGATGATATATGTGGCATTGTCTCTGGCACAGTGAAATGTGTCCACACATCTATAAGTCTCAGATGCAGACTGGAGGACCTGAATATGAGAAGAGATTACTCTCATTTGTCATTTTTTTAATTAAAATTTCTCATAGATTTTCAAAATATTATATTGAAATTAGAATTATATATTATATTATAATTATGTTGCAAAAATATTATAAGCTGAGATTTGAAGGTGGGTACCTGGGGGAAAACAGAAGCACTGTGCTTCTCTACAAAGTTCCAGTGTCCCAGCTGACGAATCAAGGTCTTCTGGAGATCTGTCACAGTTACTTCATTATCCTATATAAGTTATTAGGATATTAAAAACCAATCACTTACTAATGATAGTGTCAAGATAAATGTGTAATTTACTTGTATAACGTTAAAATTTCAGCTTTTTTATTTCAAAACTTCAATCATACCGTTGGTTCGTCAGTCCCAGCATTGTTTTTTGCTGATCCTTTAAAAATAAAACAACTGATGTGTACAATGAAATACTTCAACGCTGCTTTAAAAATATTTGTTTAGAAATTGAATGAATTTGCAATGAATGATCTTGTGCTGGTTTCACACCTGGTGTCCTGCTGTTGCTCCAATACAGGTGTTTGGTGAATTCAACAGGGTTGTCCCATGGTGTGGGGTTTGCAAGGTTCGATTGAGATATTTTAATACAGCTGTTCTCATCCACTGTAGTCAAAAGCATGCTCTCAAACACAAACAGCTGGAGAAGCCTCTGTAGCTCAGACCAGCTCAGTGACTCTGGAGATACATGTTAAGTCATCACATTAGGAAGAAAACTGGACTATAGGTCTATTTAAAACAGCAAGTCAGTGTCCTTGTTTCTCACCATCAGTGCAGAAGTGCATTAGCTCCTGTGATCTGGCCAGTCTAACAGTGGTGCTCTCAGTGTGTCTGCACATCAGGTTGGTCCACAAAAGGCTTTGCTTCATGATGTCTGCTTCAATTTTGACGACATCAAAACCATCCAGGATCTGCGACATATGAATATGGATTTTATTTATATAACAGTTGTGTCAGTTGCATACATATGTATTTACATACTGTGTATAGGTGACTTAAAGCTTAAATGTGCTTGTTTGAAACATGATCGATGTATCCAGGAGGGCAAATGTACAGAATAAAACATTTGTGTGTGCTTTCAAGCATTTATGGTAAACAGTTTGCATATTCACACGCTCACAGGAAGCTGAAGGAGTCTCCTCGCTCTCTCATCATGGTGATTGAGCAAGAGAGGGTGTTTCATTGGGCTTTTCTGCATCCCAAGATCCTCCATGAGTTCCTGACATCAAACAAACAAACAGTTTATGGCAAATATAGATTGATTTTGATTTAGAAACCCAGTGACTTTTGTTGTTGTACCATTGGTGTGAGCAGGCATTTTACCTTCTTGTCTTTTTCATCCTGTGGCAGACTCAACACAGATGAAAGCATATAACTGATTACATCTTGGTCTGTTCTATCAAAGTGCTCCTCTGAATCAACTGATCCTGCATTGACTTCCTGTTCTGAGGCCACCACCTAGACATCACACAGGAAGACATTTAGCAGCAAAACTTAACAGCTTGTTCACAGAAATGTCTGCACTTCAGTTTTTGTCTCTTTAGTCTGTTCACTCATGTTGCGAATACAGTTTAAGTTTAACAGTCTTCTATATCTTTAAATTAAAGGTTATATTGAATCCTACAAAGTTCCCTCACCTGTTCCAGCATGCAATGCAATACAAGAGGTACAGATGTGATTTCAGTAGGAATCCTGTCCAGTAGGTTACAGTAGTATCTCATATCAACCTCTGTGCTCTGAACAGGAGACTCTGGCTCTGCCGAGGAAACTCAAATAATCAGTTTTGGAGCACACACTGACAGCAGAGAACAATATATGTGAATGAGCACAGGATTTTGTGCTCTTATTTTGAATATATATTTTCCTAGTGTTAGTCCCGCTCATTTGCAGGGTCCGCTTCATCTGAATTATCTGCACACACACATTGGATTTGGCACAGCTTTTACACAGGATGCCCTTTCTAACTTCCTCCTTCACTGAGAATGCTGGGACAGTCACACACACTCTCATAGGGCCAATTTGGCACATTCAGTCCACTGAAATATTATTATAGTTTTTATGGTAACACTTCATAATTATCAGTTAACAAGAACAAGAATGTTCATTTCAACATTTACTAATACATTTAAAAGTAATTATTTGCATTAGTTAATGCACTGTGATCTAACATGAACAAACATTGAACAACTATATTTTATTTGAACTAACATTAACATAGATTAATAAATACTGTAACTAATGTATTGCTCATTGTTAATTAATACATCAACTAACGTTAACAAATAAGACCTAAATTGTAAAGTGTTACTGTTTTTATTAATATATGCATAATGTGTGTGTCTGGTCCTGGTAAACCCTACGTTATGGAGACAAAATGTCTCCACAAAGATGGCAATATCCCCTTGTGGTGACATTTTTTGATCCCCGTGAGGAAAACAGTGTTTTGAAAATGTAAATATGCAGAAAGTTTTCTGTAATAGGTAGGTTTAGTGTAAGTGGATAGAATATACAGTTTGTACAGTATAAAAACCAATATGTCTATGGAAAGTCCCCATAAAACATGAAAACACAACATATGAGAGTGTGTGTGTGTGTGTGTGTGTTAGTGAGTGTGTGTGTGTGTGTGTGTGTGAAGGATGTAATGGTAGAACCAAAGCTCATTGTATCATTTCTTGTACCAGGGACGTCCTCTGACACTACTTTCTTTCTTGGAGTTTGTACAACCTAAAACATAAACCATGATAAATATCAGTACCAAGAAACCCACACGTACATCCTGCCACAATACACTTCTGAAATTAAAGTCCCCCTGTGGTGAAAATCAAACTTTTAATGTTGGTGTTTTTAATATACTTTAAGACAAACCATGAGAAAATTCACAAGTCAACACCATTGCTGAGTATTTTCTACTTAAAACTGCAGTGAACCAAAGACAGTCTCAAGAACGCGGTTTGAAATCACTGGTGTTTCTGACGTCACAAACTAACTTGTAACCAATCACATCAACATGTGATCGTCAACCAGTGGATCTCTGAGCTGGTGTGAATAATTGGAGACGGGGCAAATTTGCATATTCATAGAACTGCGTATACTAAATGAGGCAAGGGTGTAGAGTTACATTCAAGCTATTGTAAGATAAAATTATTGACTACAGTTAACTGATTATAACTTTATTTTTATTTTTTATAACTGGCTAGTTTATTTGGCATATTATCAGCACTGCTATCAGTAAAGGCAGTCGTGTACCTCACTGGAGCTCTGCGGTCGGGACTGCGGGATGGATCTGCAGGCCAAAGGCACCTGGATCAACCTCATGCAGCTGAGATAATGACTGTACTGTCTCCTCCAGTCCAGGCTGTCATACACCAGACACGCCACACTCTCAAATATAGCAGCTCCAAACGCCAGCTACAGACAGTAGTGGATGATAGTACTATAATGTAATATGTAAACTTCTGCAGATAAAACAATGGCACTGACATATTTTAAGATATGTCACTGCACGTTGCTTTCAGTTAAAACAGCTCAAACATGCATTTTAGTCTGGGACTAGTTTAAACCTTGTCTGTCTTATGTGCACCTTTACTTAAGAAGCATAATGACATCAGATATTTTGTATTTTGACATCAGATAAAAATCTAAATTTAGTTTTTGCTCAAAACAAGATAGAAAATCTGCTAATGGGGTAAGAAAAATAATATTGTTTTCCCTTCGAATTAAGTTTATTTTTTAACCTATTGCCAGATATTTTTTTCTTGTTTTAAGCATAAACTCATTTCATATGGATACGTTTTTCAGAAAGTAAGATTTAATATCTTAAGTCATTTTGCTTCTCCAGTGTATCTTGATTTAAGAATGTTTATATATTTTTACATAAAAACAAGACAAAAATTCTGAGTAAAGTGCAGTGTGGTACAAGAATTTGTACATGTTCACCATTTCTTCAGCATTGTCTTTGTCCTGCGGCAGCAAATGGATCTTCACGCTATAGCTCAACCTGGCCACATCACTGAGTCTGGATCCCATATTCCCACTGTTCAAGACTTGATCCAACTGCTCCCAGAACACATCTAGCTCCTGCTGCCTTCTTTGCTTAAGAGTCTCAACTTCTGAACACAGAGCAAGTTAAATCTTGGTGACTTTGAATCCTGATTTTGTATATGTATGCAAATGTAACATCAGCCTTCTAATATGAGTACAAATACAACTACATCTCAAACACCAAATCCAGCCAATTATGCATACACTATGTAATATAATTTGAAAGGAATAAGTGCAATGACATTCTTAGTAACTTGCCCTGATCTTCAGGTGAGTGATGGTTTTCCTCTGCTGCTGTTTCTGTTGTTGCCTCTGATTGGTCTTCTCTCTCTAAGTTCAGTTTTATAACATTGGACACATGGATTCCCAGAGAGTCCAGTGCAGAGATCAGATGAGGTTGGTAGAATCCCACTATCAGGATGTAGTGCTCTGGCCCGTCATCAGGCTCATCATCTGGACAGATATGTTTAAACTCAATATTAAAACACTAATTGCAACCCATTTCACTTTCAAATCTGACCTATTTCAAGGATATTCAACCAGAAGCAATGTTTTGTTTTTTTTGGTAACTGGATTCCTAGTTTTAACCTTTTAAGTAACCGTGATCAGGCCTCACCTATGTATCTGATTGTATTTTCCTCTTCCCCTCTGCGTTTGAGTTTGGTGTCTTTGGTTGGAACTGTTGGCTCGGCAGCTTTTTTCCCCTTTGCTGCTCCTTTACCCCCCTGATCCTTGCTGGCAGAATTCAGGCCCGCTTTAACATGAGCATTCTCCTCTAAAGCCTTAAATATACACACTCTGTGTTACTGTTTATCAGAAAGCATAAGTATGATAAAATGTTTCCATAGTATATTTGATTAGATTTTTGCAGAATAAATCTGTGTCATCACATATTAAGTGTGAATGTAATTCTCCCCTACATAATATAATATTTTTTCCATAAAGTATTGTTCACAATCTGGTTATCAGTCTTAAAAGCTTTCAGTCGTATACCATATTACAAAAATCAAGTGTCAATCTGTTTATTGTAAAGAGAAATAATAGAATAACCATGACATGAGTCAACATATATTGCAATACATGCTTTAGCTAATGGTGAAAAGCTCTCACCTTCTGCTCAGCAGCCCGTCTTGCAATGTCATTGTTTTTGATGGTCAGAAGCTGGAACTTTATTAATTTTGCCATCAGGTTCACAGTAATTTCCTCTCCAACATCCATCATAGACTTTGCAAGTTCAGTCACCTACAGAAGCACAAATTACAAATTACTGAAACCATAAATGGACAACATAATTTGACATTATATTGTCATTTTAACTTTCTAACTGGTTGAAGGTCTCACAAGACATTATGAAAATTATGATTCTACAATAAAAATCTATAAATTATTTTTAACGCTATGCTGAGATTACCATTTGTCATGGTAATAACAATACCCACCTCAAAAAACATGGGACCATCTTTAGTCTTTCTGGTCTTTGGATTTCCCAGTTCATTGATCTGTGTCACAGAAGATTGGTTTATTTACGACAACTGATTCTAATATTTATTTTATTTTATTCATTATATTTCATTACTTCATTAATGAAATAGAATTTGATCAGAAACCTTTTCCAGAGTGTCCTCCCAGGACAGCACGCTGAAAAGCTTGCGCAGGGGCTGTTGGACGGCCTGCTGGAGGGCGTTTATGAGCTGTTCGTCCTCGGCTCTCTCTACCTGCACCAAACACAGACTGGCCCTCCAGTCATTCTAGAGTCACAGATGATTCAGATGAGGGGGAAAATACTTTTTTTTTTTTTAATGAAGCAATTCTATATTCTGCAGTGTTTACAAGCTGTACACTGGCTTGTTGGCTATTGCTATAAGATTTAGCAATTCATTTGTTTAAAGTGATACACGAAAACAGATGTATGTCAGGGACTGATCATTAGTCACCATTCACTTTCATTGAACCTTTTTGTAATATACAATGAAAGTGAATAGTGACTGTGACTGTCATTCTGCCTAACAACATAATGGTGAGTAAATGATGAGAAAGGACAGAGTTATATAAGAAGAAGAAGAACAACAACAACAACAACAACAACAACATTTAGTTGAGCACAGTGAAGTAACGTTAGACATTTCAAACACGTAAGTTAACGTAACATGACAGTTTATTAAGCGCCATTAATATGTTACCTCCTCAAATACAGCATCATTAAGAGCCGTTTGCCAGCTTTTGTTAGCAGCAGCTGTCCCAGTTGGAGTTACTCTAGACGGAGTAATACTTTTATTCCGTTTGGGGGGCATATCATCAACTTAAAATTCACTAAACTGACTAGCGCCTCTTGTCAAAAACACTGCCAATAAGTAATTAATTAGTTATTATTCTATTTTTTTTTTTTTTTTACAGTGTAAATTCTACCATAAGCTTACATGTCTGATCAAAAGTTTTTGAAAGCGTCGTGGTAACCTATGGACACCAAACAGGCTTGCGTCTTCTATGCGACGGGCGTTTCGAAACGCCGAGCGTTCATGCGCAGATGAAATATAGACCATAACGTCACTGATGTGCGCCAGCGCTGAACATGGCGAGCAGTAAAAGAAGTGCGCTTCTCTCTTCACTAGCTGCTTATGGGGATGATTCAGAGCAGGATTCAGATCCAGACACAGATGATCAAGGTATAAGCTCTAATGAATGTTAGGAAAAGCTTGTATATACTGGGGGTTTTGTAACACTGATGGCTTTGTTGTTGTGGTTAGGTTAACGCGCCGCTACAAATGACAGCGAATGCGATGACATAGACAATATTTACATGTACATAGCCTAGCTTATTTTGTGAAATATATTACTGTCGAGCTGAACTAGCTATTTCTTGATGGTTGGCTAGTAAGAAGTTATTATTACGAACACTTGGCCGTGGAGTGCTGTAGAGGGCACTAAGTTACGCATAAAGAGACTCGTTCTCTATTTTATTTAACGTTACTTTATGATAAAGATTTTTTTAAGCTATGTTCTTCTGGTACTTTATGTCATTTTTAGTGCTGGGCAACGATTAATCGCATTCGCATCCAAAATAAAAGTTTGTGTTTACATAATATGTGTGTGTAGTTAGTACTGTTTATAATTATTTTGAAATACAGACATATGCATGTATTTATTTAAGAAATATTTGCATGTATATACTGTATGTATACATAATTTATATTATATATAAATATACATATTTGATATATTAATAAAAAAAAATCTTATGTGTGTTTTTATATATTCAAAATAATTATACACAGTACACACACATATTATGTAAACACAAACTTTTATTTTGTATGCGATTAATTGTTGCCTAGCACTAGTAATTTTATGTTTGTGACGTTCTTTGTTACGGTGTTGTTAACCTAATACTGTCATCAAAAATATCTCATATTAATGTATTATGTATTTACATGTATAGTATATAGGCTACCATTGTAACTAGGCTATATCCAATTAAACTCAAAATCATTTGTCACGGTTTTTTAAACGGTATTTGGCTCGTTTTGTTTCATGTGATGTGGAAAATCATACTTCTGTATTTATGAATTTTCTTATTCAGTTTGTCTCTTTCTGATCTATATTATGTAATCTTAATACATTTCAGTGTTTGCTTTTTAAGTGATAACAAACTGGTAGTATGTCGTAACGCCCCTTGATATCATCAGGAGGAATGGAAGTCAAGGTTCTTGTGAAAATCTTGACGAGTGGAACTGAAAATGGTTTCTTTTTGTTCTGCAGAATCAGAATCTCATGGTGGATTGGTGTCGGCTAGTTACGGAGAGGATGACGTGAGTCGTGTGGAGGAGCCAGATGAGAAGCCCTCGGAAAATGAGGATAGTGATGAGGACAGCACTAGAAATTCGGTCAGTTTTCACCATATCTTTTTCAGTGTAGGGTTTTTCTAGTGTCAGACCATTACATCCACATGGAATCCTATTCCTCAAAATTATCCTTCACATTTTTATAGGACCTTTTTTATCTTTTTTTTTTTTTTAACTAGAGGAGACTAGAGCCAATTGTAACAAAAGGAAATTGTGGCAAAAATTGTTGCAAACAAAAATGAACAAATTACTGAGATGAGATTACTTGATTTCTCACTTAATTTGAAATATAAAAAAAAATTCAGTCCATATATATCTATATACATACACATGCATACACAGTACAGGCCAAAAGTTTGGACACATTACTATTTTTAACGTTTTTGAAAGAGGTTTCTTCTGCTCATCAAGCCCGCATTTATTTGATAAAAAATACAGGGGAAAAAAAGTAATATTGTGATATATTATTACAATTTAAAATAATTGGTTTTCTTTAAATTATCATTTATTTCTGTGATGCAAAGCTGAATTTTCAGCATCATTACTCCAGTCTTCAGTGTCACATGTGACATCCAGTCTATCACATGATCTTTTAGAAATCATTCTAATATTCTGATTTATTATGAGTGTTGAAAACAGTTCTGCTGCCTAATATATTTGATGAATAAAAGGTTAAAAAGAACTGCATTTATTCAAAATAAAAAAATATTTTCTAATAATATAAATCTTCTTTACTATCACTTTTGATCAATTTAACACATCCTTGCTGAATAAAAGTATTGATATATTTAAAAAAAAGAAAGAAAAAAAATTACTGACCCCAAATTACTGACCAGTAGTGTATATTGTTGTTACAAAAGATTTCTATTTTTAAAACATTTGCTTCTTTTTTATTTTATTTAATTTTTTTACTTTTTATTCATCAAAGTATCCTAAAAAAGTATCACAGGTTATGAAAAAATATTAAGTAACAGAACTGTTTCCAACTTTGATAATGAATCATCATATTAGAATGATTTCTAAAGGATCATGTGATAGACTGGAGTAATGATCCTGAAAATTCAGCTTTGCATCACAGAAATAAATGATAATTTAAAGTTTAATAAATTGAAAACCAATTATTTTAAATTGTAATAATATATCACAATATTACTTTTTTTTTTCTTTTTTTTTTTTTGATCAAATAAATGCAGGCTTGATGAGCAGAAGAAACCTCTTTCAAAAACATTAAAAATAGTAATGTGTCCAAACTTTTGGCCTGTACTGTGTATGCATGTGTATGTATATAGATATATATGGACTGAATTTTTTTTTATATTTCAAATTAAGTGAGAAATCAATCCAAACTTTTGGCCTGTAAAATATATATATATATATATATATATATATATATATATATATATATATACATGTATGTATGTATGTGCTGACATATTTTCAGATAAGTCTGTGCAAGTTGCTTTCAGTTAAGACAGCTCAAACATGCGTCTTAGTCTGGGACTAGCTTTAAACCTTGTCTGTGAAACTGGCATATAGGTACTTTTGGCACATATGCTTTTTATATTAAAAGATCTCAAAGTAAATTTACTATTGCACCTCTTCTGGTAATTAAAATTTATTTCTCTCTAATTCAACTCTGATTATTACTGAATTCCCAGTCAAAACTGAATTCCCAGTCATTCTCTGAGAACCATGGTTGTAACTTTGCACACCTGAAGGGGGAGCTCTTGAATATGGTTTGGTAATATGGTAATGTGACTTTGGTGACCCTGTTTTTTTTTTGTTTTCATAGGAAGAGGAGGAGTCGGACTCAGGGCGGACCCAAGATGATGTGAAGGTATTTGACCCTACCTAAATTCCCTGTTCTGGGTATCAAACTCAAGACACACCCTTCCTAAATTTACTGGAGTGTTATGATTGATCTCAAACCAAGAGAACACTGCATCACTCCATCTGAGGAACATGTGTGTTTGAACTTGCATAGAAGGGACGCATGAGTAGTACAGCATGTCCTTAATGTTTTTTTTTTTTGCCTATTTTTTTAAACATCAGGTTTATGCACACTGCAGGTACTTTGAAATTTACTTAGCTGTTTTTTTTCCTTACACAACAACAGTACTAAGTTGGTACCTTTATATTTTGATGATATTCAATGATAATACCATGGTACTCGATGATAATATTTGTAATGTTTTGTATATGTAGTAACTGTTGCTGTAGTCACTAACATAACTGCATGTACACTACCATTCAAAAGTTTGGTACAGTAACGTTTTACTTTTTTTTTTTTGATCACAAATACAGTAAATACAGTCATACTGTGAAATATATTTTTGCATTTTAAAATGTAATTTATTCCTGTCATGGCAAAGCTGAATTTTCAGCATCATTACTCAAGTCTTCAGTGTCACATGATCCTTCAGAAATCATTCTAATATGCTTATTTGCTGCTCAAGAAACATTTCTTATTTAGAACAGCTGTTTAATTTTTTTGTGTGGGAACTTTCTATTTGAATCTTTGAATAGTACGTTAAAAAGAACAGCATTTTATTTGAAATATAATGTAAACGCCTTGACTGTTACTTGACAATTTAATACATCCTTGCTGAATAAAAGTGTGGTATTTACATGGTGCTTTCATGATAGTTTTAGAAAACACATTTATGTTGCTGTTTTATGAACAGCATTTCTCATTATTAGTTTGAATACCTAGAATCTAAATTCTAAAGTAATCTTAAAGGAATTCAGATGTGCAAAGCACTGCATTGGCAAGTTATTTCATGCACTGAAATGACTTTTTCACAATAGTAGCTTGTGATGTTGCATCAATTTAGAGCCACACCCCAGAGAGAGAGCGCTGTTCTTCATAATCACTAAATGATATAAGACATGTTTTGTAATGAAATGATTAAATTATGATTGATTGCTTAATGAGAACGTTTTCAAATGTAAGAGTTGTGGTGCTTTTTCTTTTTATGTGGGTTCAGTTCATGTTTGACCTTGACTGTTTTTTCACCCCAAAAATGACAATTCTCATTTACTCGCATTTACTCGTTACTCTTGTTGTTCCAAACTCATATGGTGGTGTTTTTCATTAGGGCCCAAAAAGGGGAATTTTAAAGAAATCTTTTTTTACAACTATTTTCCACACAAAAAAAGAAAAAAAGCAGCATTTGTGTTTGGAATGGCATGAAGGTAACAATTCCTTTTAAGCGCAGGCTGTAATCTTCACTTGCTTAAGTGTCTTATAACTTTATTATTCAGAAATTTGTTTTGTCTTCAGTGTTGTTAAAGTGCATGCAGGGGCATGACAATGAAATAGTGAGGGGTAGCTCCTTTAACCCGTGGTCCCATTTTTGGGCTAATCTAAATGAAAAAGACCCCTTTTTAGGCTGGCCCCCTGCCTCAGTGGAGATGGATGGGTCCTTTTTTTGTGTCTAACATTGTTTTGCCATAGTGAGTTTTCAAGTGAAAGGACTGTTGTTAGGATTTGTGCTTTTGGCTACAAAAGATTCATCTCTTCAGTGAGTCATATCTTTCTCTCTGTGCTGTCCTAGACACATTTTCTACTTGGGCGCTTTTACGAGACGATTCTTCCATCTGCACATTCTGTTGCTGAGTGACTGTATCTGAGATTGTGTAAAGGAGGACAGTGAATAGAGGCCCAGTGTATTTTTCAGCCTAGTTTTACTACTCGGGGCTTTTGCACTTTGGTGCAGATTTCATCACGCCTTGGGTTTTAAGCTTTCCAGGAAAGACATTTTGTGTTTTAAAAGCTACAGCAAAGGATTGAACCTATTCTCTTCTGAATCGCTAGTAGTGTATAAAGACATGCGTTAATGATCACGCTATATTTGCGTAAAAATATTTGAAAATAAAAAACTGTTTATCCTTGGACTTTTCTGTTGGACGTTTTTGGAGCTTACACAAGGGGGTGCTAACACTTTTGTTAAATCAACAAGCAGGCACAGTTATTATTTGATGCTGATATTTCCAAATATCATCTGATTAAATGGTTTTAACAGTATATCACTTGGTTTATCCTAATTCATCTTATGTGGATGGATGTACAAGCTTACTTGAAAACACTTGAAATCAATGTATTATTGATTTTCAATATGTGTTTTTTACCTTTTCTTCTATCATAGGATGTCCTGGAAGTGGAGGTTAAAGACCCCAATGAGCTTGTTGGTAAGTATCAAATTAATCATTCCCTCATCTTCAAGTAAAATATCTTTCCAAAGAGATGGTAGAAAGCATTGATGTGTGTTTGTGCTCCAGCCAACATGGTGCAAGAAAGTTGCTGAGGTGTGTGTTTGTGTACCTTGGCCGTGCCCAGGAAATGAGTGATCCAGGTTGGATTGCTTCAGTTCTGTTTTATGGCAACTCTGTGTGATATTAGTTTGATTATAGTGAGACCTCAGGATCGTACAGCACTTCAGTTGTAATGCTTGTTCATCAAAGTTTAATTTTTCTATGAGGGCATTTTTCTTTTTTCCACTTAAGGCCCATTCACACCAAGATCGATAACTATATTAGCGCCCACATCAACAGATGATATCGTTCTGTTTATAATGAGCTCCCAATACAGTTATGTTGTATGCCGCTTTAAATGCTAGAGCTTTTTAAAGTCAGGTGGGTTCTGATTGACTGTCAATGTTTTTATCGTTCATCAGCTGGAAAAAATTGTTCTGGAAGCGATTCCAATTTCCAACTAAAGGCCAATTCTCACCAAGAATGATAACTATAACCCTAACTATAACAAAAACTATTAGTGTCCACTTCATGCACGATAATGTTCTGATTATAATAAGCATGCCCTGCAGTTATCTCCTACTGTTTTAAATGCTCAAGCTCTTTATAGTTGGGTGGATTCTGATTGGCTGTCAATATTTTTATCGTTCATCAGCTGGAACGTAGAGAGAGTACGTTCTTCATGAAAAAAAAAACGTAACAACGTAATACATGCATTAGGCCTAGAAGTTTGGGCCCCTAAATTTTTATGTATAAAAACTGTATTTATAATGCCATATATCTTTCTGATGCACTCAGAGCCAGAATATTCTACTTTTGCAATTGTTGGGAGTTACTGTAAACAAGACATTTGGACGAGTAACTGAACGTTCCACTTTGTCTTGTTTTTCTTCTCATTAAAATGTGAAAAGATCAGAATAGACCGTAGAAAGGAAGGTCTTGCTGGAAACTCAAAGATTTGCTTTGTGGTTGGGAGACAGAAGATCTTTACATTCGGCTCTAATTTTCCCTCCTTCTCTTTTTTGGAGTCTTTCTGAGACTGGAGTTGGTGTATGGGCTTTGTGTGTGATGGTGCCACTTGTTTGGGTGAACACTGAGTTCTGAAGATGCCTGAGAAATGAGTCATGTACAGTTAACGCGTGATTACTCTGATGGAGAGGAAATGACAAATGGGGAGAGATCTACTGCTCAAAAACCAGCTAAAATCACACTAAATCATATCAGGAATAAGAAAGCTGGCTTGAGAGCAACAGTGGGGATTTTAGGGGTTTTATAGAAGACCCCTGTCTTGCCAACATTCCTGTGCACACTTGCTGCCTGCTGCTACCACATTTACTCTAATCACACTGTAATTAAGACATGTGTGAATGCTTTATAAAACACAGCTTTCAGACCAACTACAGTTGAATCCATGACAGCCACAAAATCGCAAACTTTAACAGTTTTATACCAAAGTTTTTACACTTTCTAAGAAAGTATTAGTTGTGTTTGCCTTTGTTCTAGTTCTGCCATGGCGGTTACTAATTGGGTTGGAGAAAAAAAATATAGATTTCTCGATTTTAATCAATTCTCATTTTTATGAACCGAAATCGATTCTTAAAATGACAAAGAATCTCTAAATTAGTCTATGCTGTTTTCAGTTTTCCGAACATTGTAGCTCACCTTCAGTACCATCCAATAAATCAAATAAGCTTTTTTTTTAACTTTTGATATGAAACGAAGTCTCAGATTTCAAATTCTGTCCATTTTATTTATGAAATTCAAACAATAAATACCATTTTGGCTCTCTTTAATGTGACGTGGCAGATCACAGATTAAGCGAAGCAGCAGCATGTGTCATGTCCGTATCATCTTTTCCACTTTACTACTACTATCATCAATCAGGTTTCAGCCACGGAAAGACGTCAATAAAATGGCTTATCAAATCGCAAGATTGTGAATCAAAGTTTAATCGAATAATGAAATTTGTGTCAATACCCAGCCCTAGTTGCTAGGGTGTTCTGGGTTGTTTTTATGTGGTTGCTATTTATATTGCAAGAAACATAAAATATATTGTTCCTATGTATAATTAGCCATCAATAGTTTTATATTTATCCATTATGTCGTTCACAATGCTTCATGGGAGTGTAGTTCTTTTCACCATCAAAGCCATTAAGGAGACAGCCTTCTACCTTTGTCTTTTCCTCTTATTTTCAAATACCTTTTTGTCCAATTTTGCTTCAAATCAAAGTTTGTAATGTTGTTATTCACCTTAAAAGAACAGGAAAAACCACGGTCACTGAATAAGTGCGCTAGCACTATTGTACTCTGTGACACAGGTTTCCTTTTCCTTTTTTTTTTTTTTTATCCCACAGTTTATGGGACTTATTTTTCCTTTTTTAACATCCGCCTGGTAAAAAATACCAAATCTGATCACTTGTCCTAAAGCCTTTCATCTTGAGAAGCTGCACAATTTGAGGTTTCATTTATGTAGGAGTTATGAGTCGATTTTCAATACTTAGGATTAGGAGTTTCTAAAATCCCTAACCATAAAAATGAGCAATAATAATAGTGAATTTCAAATGTTCAGTTTGCGTAAGGCAATTCTTATGAAAAATGATTTTACCTTTCCGAAATTCCGACCTACCTCAGCAAGTTTCCATCGCTAGAGGGCCTGTTTCTACATGTTTATGTCGGTGTGTGTCTGTGCATTGCTTTGGGAAGTGTGCCACTTCTAGAGTGCTCCACCCAGCCCTTCCCTGCTTGTGTGTGTGTGTGCGTCTGTCATGTGTTTTAACAAACGGAGGCATGTTTTGGCCCACAGTCGTTGCCTCAGACCTGTCCAGAACAGCAGCCAGGGGGTGTGAGAGAGGCAGATGGGGGAGGAAGGGTGTGTGGGATTGAGAAGAGAGGAGGTGAGGTGAAAGGGAATTCGGCAGTAGCCTGTTCCAACCAGTATGGTTTGAATAGTGTTCACTGCTGCATGTGTACGCAACCACAAATTCCATTTCTCCGTAATTTGCTCCAGAGATGTCTGACAATCTGCTGATAGACACTTCTAGTTTGAAGGAATAAAGAAAAAATACAGAACACAGTTCTCGCAAATGCTTGCGTAATTGTAGTAGATTAGTGTCATTTTAAAAATGTTATTTGTGTGTTTGGAAACTTTATACCGCTGATGGGAGAAGGATTTTCTTCATGATTTATTTCTTTTTTATATCTTTATAGTTTTTAGTATGTGCTCACTTTTTAAGTTGGCAATAATTTTCGTTTGTATGAAATATGTAAAAATCTAAACCAAAGAAAATTTTTATTGCACAACATACAGGCCCATCGAAATATATTTTACTGAAAAATTATACCAAAGAAAAATTGTAACTTAAATAATTATAAATAAGCTTGCACACTATATACACGCGCACACACACACACGCACACAATACACACACAATACACACACACACACAATACACACACTCACACTCACACACTCACACACACACACACACACACACACACACACACACACACACACACACACGCACACAATACACACACACACACACACACAATACACACAATACACACACTCACACTCACACACTCACACACACACACACACACACACACACACACACACACACACACACACACACACACACACACACACACACACACACACACACACACACACACACACACACACACACACACACACACACACACACACACACACACACACAATACACCTTACCAACATGCTAGATATAACATGCATAGCAATGTTCTGGCATCAACAATATTTTCTTGAAAAAATGTAGTTTGTTTTTATGAGCATATGATTGTCATTACTCTATTGCAGCACACCTGTTTATACTGTAAAGTAAATTGTAACATTCATGTATTTAATTCTTCAAAGGAGTATTTTGTTGTTCTTTATAGCACAGTTTTCGGAGAAGGTTCGGAACATGTCTCCTGACGAGATCAGAATTCCTCCTGAACCCGCCGGGCGTTGTTCCAGTCATCTGCAGGTGAGATTGTTGCTCTGTTCTGTTTGAGATGTTCTTGACTTGCTGCCATGGGGTCCAATGAGAGAACTTGTTTTTGATAGATGCTAGTCTCAGCTGCTATCAGATAGCTTGCACGCTGACCATTCACAGGCTTCTGCATATTGCACAAACAAATAACAAGACTGGGCCAAAATCAATTCTATCTGATTGTTTGGCTGCTATGCAATTTCCAGGAGTCACATTTTTACACACAAAGCTGTGTTAAAGACTGCTGTACTGATCACATGTTAGTGAGGTCCTTTTAGTTATAAATTAGATCCTAAAGGACACTTACATTTGTGAAAAATCTCAACTTAACCAATGATTTTGGACATACAGAATTTTTGACAGAAGTCAACACATTTTCCACTCCTTTTGTGGAAATTGTTGCATGATTATTTGAATGAGCGCTTATTGACTTTGATAATAGGCTGCTGTACAATAATTTCAAATTTTTACATAAACATGATGTTAAAAAGTAGTTGGTCAATTTAAATGTCAGTCAGATGGGCTCTTCTGTAACACTTTACAATAACGTCTCATTTGTTGGCATGAACTACATTAGTTAACATGACTACAGAATTTTTTAGGCTAGTCTTAGGTAAAGGTAATTTCATCATGTACTAATAAATGTTTTAAAATAAAATGGTGTTTCTGTTAACATTAGTCAAGGCACTGTGAACTAACATGAACAATCGTATTTTTATAACTAATATTAACAAAATCATGCATGCTGTAAAAAATATTTCGCTCGTTGTTAGTTTAGGATGTATGCTGCAAAATAGACCTGACTTTATGCCGATTGTATTCTCATGCTGAAATAGGGTTTTTAATTAAGTCATCATCCGTATAAACAAACACTGTCTGTTACTTTTATTTGCATAAATACTTGAAGCTAAAGTCTGGGTTATTATAGTTAACTAAAACCATAAATTCCATACTTCAAATAAAATAATTTTTAACTTGATGTACTAAAATAACAAACAGAAATATAGTATAATGTGAATTATGTAGACATACAGTTTTATTATATAAAACTAATAAAACTGACAAAAATGCACAACAAAATTACTAAACCTTTAACTAAATTTTAAATGAAAACAGGAAATACAAAAATAAATTCAAAATACTAGTGGAAAATTAATAATAGTATCTTAATTAAAGGGATAGTTCACCCAAAAATGAAAATACTTACTCACCCTCATGTCGTTGCAAACCCGTAAGACCTTCGTTCATCTTCGGGAACACAAATTAAGATAATTGATTAAATCTGAGAACTTTCTGCGCCTCCATATACATACAGCAACTCAATTTCCACTTTCAAGCCCCAGAAAGGTAGTAAAGACAACGTTAACATAATCCGTGTGACTACAGTGGTTCAACCTTAATTTTATGAAACTACGAGAATATTTTGTTCACAGAAAATAAAACAAAACCTTTTTGGGCCTTGAAAAGTGGTAGTTCTTGGATTTCACCAAAAAGATCTTAATTTCTGTTCTGAAGATGAACAAATGTCTTACAGGTTTGGAACAACATGAGGGTGAGTAATTAATGACAGAAATTTCATTTTTGGGTGAACTAACCCTTTAAATTAAAATTACACTGGCTAAAACAACATAGACTGTGCATGCAAATGAACAATATGATTGGTGCTTCTAATTCTTGATGAATTCTGAATTTTCCAAAGAACTTTATTTTAATTTAAAAAATTTTTGTTCGTATACCAGCTGAAAAACATTCTCTCAGCTGCTCTGTTTTGGTTGGACTGCTACACTACACTTTGTCATCAGCAGTCATAAAAAGAGATCATATGAGTTCATTGTTTTAGTTCTTGGCAACGTCTTTAGAGCACATGTTCAGATCCTGGCTGACATGTTTTATGTCAGGGTGTGGCACTGGGGGGGGGGGCTCAAGGGGGTGGAAGGTTGTGGGTGTCAGTCTTTCAGGTGTTTTGCCTCACCCGGGGGTAAGGACTGGCAGTTTGCCCTATATCATGCAACTTGCGTCCTGTCAGAACATGTCCAGGGATTTAAACATTTGAGGTCAGGGATGTCAAAACCATGTTGATGCGTAGGTCATTTTTGAACATATTTCTTTAGAATAATGTGGTTTGTTAATATTTATTCATATCTCATTGTCAAATTTCTTATTAATCATAGCACTTCCTGTTGTGGCTCCGTCTCTCGTGAGCTGTTGGGACAGGTGTTACACGGGCGTGGTTTTCACACTCAGTATTGTACAGCCTAGTACTGATAGATGGGCTGTGCTTTTCCACGTCATGATTAATATCCTGTCCTTGTGGCTATGCTTTTATCGCTGCTCAGACATGATCCTCATTCTCTTATACACCTCAGTTGGTCTTCCTGCTAACTTTCTTGTAGTCCATTTTGTACAAATGAAGATCAGTGTCTTAACTGTCAACAGAGGACTTTTAAATTTATTTGACTTCTTGGAATGTGAAGGAAAACTGCAAATGGCACATCTCCAAGTGCTTCTTGGAGTCCGGTTGTCAAAAATCACCCTCTAGTTCTAGAAACTCGCAGTCGTACAAAGACTTTATTCATTCCTAGTGTCTCACAACAAGAGAGGAAACAATATTTTTCTTGTTTCGTAGTGCACATTTGACATAAACCTGCATTTAAAATAAAAAATTGACAATTTGTTTATTTGGCAAGATCATGCATGCACTTAATATCAATAATGATAGGAAAAATAATTAGATAATAAGACTGTTGTACCTTTTCTGTTTGTAGGAAAAGATCTTTAAACTTTACGAGCGGAAGCTTCATGGAGACTTTGATACAAACAGCCATATTCAAATGAAGAAAGAGTTTCGCAACCCAAGGTCTGGAGATAACAAGTTTTAATGACCCACCATGCACCAGACATAACCTGAAGCTGATTATATTTTGATACTGTTCAAAGTACTGTTATTTGTTTGCAAACTAACCATGTGTTTGTGTTTGTGTTTATAGCATTTATGAGAAGCTAATCCAGTTCTGTGGAATTGATGAACTTGGAACCAATTATCCAAAAGTATGTAATGTTTACCTTTTAATACCATGTAAACACACATTGCTGTTTTAACACACATTGCTCACATTACTTCTCCATAGGACATGTTTGACCCCCATGGCTGGTCAGAGGATTCGTATTATGAGGCTCTAGGTAAATTTTGCTTAAAATTAAATTTGACATTTCAACTCATATGGATTAAATTGATTACATCTGTTAACCATTTGTGTGCTATTCTCTCCACAGCCAAAGCTCAGAAGGTGGAGATGGACAAGCTGGAAAAAGCCAAAAAGGAAAAGACCAAGGTTAAAACCTTGAGGCACTCCACTTATTATTATTATCATTATTATTATTTTTATTTTATATATATATATAATATTAAAAGGTTTGTTTCTTCTATATGAGCCAAAACCTCACTGACGGTTACAATGTTTTACCCATGTGTCTTTAGATTGAATTTGTGACGGGCACTAAAAAAGGCACCACTTCTAATGCAGCAGCTCTGGCCACAAACGCAACAACTGCCTCATCCACAGGTACAATGCATGATTGAGTGTTTTAAGCAAAAATACGGTCTTTAAAAATGTAAAGTGATGAAATTGCAACATATATAGGCAATGTTATTGTTGTATAATAACAGCCTGCTATACTTATTATTATTATTATTATTATTATTATGATAAAAATATATATATTACCAAAAAAGACTTCAAGATTTAAGGCTTTTACTATAAAAAAAATAAATAAAAAAATAAAATATATATATAATGCTTTTTCCCCCAACTGTATTATTCAGCATTTATAAGAGAAAATCAGTCCTTTTTTTTTACTCCTAGTGTGTCGCTACTATGATAATAGTTGCATAAGCCATTTCTAGTTTCATGATAATGAAATGCAAATGTTTAGGGCTGTCACTAACGATTATTTTGGTCATTTGGTACATTATTGGTGGATTATTTTGACGATTAATCAAGTAATCGGATACACTTTTTGTGGTAATACAAATAGACCTAGGTGAAGAACCATTAAAATGACTTAAAATACATTGGTATAATAACAATGAGGCAATAATAATTGGTTCAACGAAAGTATCAAAATTCAGCAATACTGATAAAATACATAAAACACGAAACTTATGTTCATCATGTATGATAATAAATGCCTCCATAGGGCACCAACGGTCTGGTGATTGTTGTTGTTACACTTTACAGCATGATCAAATCCTTGTTTAATATTGTCCAAACAAGATTTAATTAAAATCTCCAATTAATCTTTGATATTTGGCCACTTCTTTATGATAGACATGCTACATCCACTGTAATTTCTTGGGGAAAAAAAACATGTGGACATCAAAACATGCAAACTCAGAGCGAGGGTTTGAACTTTTATTTGAAATCACGATGAACAACAGTTTGCTTATTTAGAAATGTATTGATGTATTCTCCTGTGTTGACTAAGGTTTATAAATGATTTACGTTACACATCTGGTGAAATGGTGCACGTTGCATTCCCAGATGAACGTTATAGCAGCATTTACTGTGAACGGAGCCGCGTTGAGACGCTGGAAGAAACTCGTAACTTGCATGCATGTAAATAATCCACATGCTCCTCACCACTAGATGCAGCTAAAAATCACACACTGCACCTTTAAATGGTTTTGATATATCGTGCAGCCTTTGAAAAGGTCTAATAATGCCGACATGGCCAAATTGCAATCGAGAATTTTTTTAAATCAAGTACTCTAATTTAATTGAGGAATTGTGACAGCCAAACATATGTTGAATTATAATTCAGTCTTTGTTGGTGAGTGTTACTGCAAACAAACCTACCATTAGTTCTAGTTGAATTAAACCTAAGTGCTATGACCCAGCAGATGCTCAGAAGAGGAAGAGCAAGTGGGATTCAGCAGTGCCAGTGACCCTGGCACAACCCGCCCTCCTCACCACCACTGCCACCCTCCCTGGAGTCGTCTCTGTGACCACAACAGCCAGCGGCACCAAGACCACTGTCATCTCTGCAGTGGGAACCATTCTCAAAAAAGCTAAGCAATGACATGAAAAAAAGTGTTGAAAATCAGTTTGCCAGATTGATAGTCAATGGCAGTGTCACATGGAAAAGTAACAGGTCCTGCTGTTTTATTTGAGCAACAGCAACAGATTTAACTGTCTGGCAACGGGAATAGATGGTCTTTTTTCTCATTTTCAGAAAGAGAATATTTTGGATATATCTTCATAACGGCATAATTGTACCAGACATTTGTGTAAAATTTGACTAGCTATTTCAAATGCATTCATCCGATGGTTGATACTTTTTTTGTATTTAAACTTCTTGGTTGTCTTTGCCCAGATGTTTTCCATTGATTTCATGTATGTAAAAACTATCCTGCAGCTGTCATGCATTGCAAGTCATCTGAACTTTCATGTCCAACATATGAAAACTCTTTCAAACTTGCAACAAATTATCGAGTAATTTTGCATTTTATTTTTCCTTTTAGTAATCATTAATTGTTTGATAGATGACCAGTCAGGTTTGCCTTATATCTGTTTCCATTTTCATGTTTTGGATAGGTCATGTCACACAGAACACCAATTAAACATCACTGGAGTCTTCATTCAGTATTCTATTACAACTGATCAGGGCTAATTGACTGTATTACTGCATTTATTGTGTAGACAGAAGGTGGTCTTATAATTTGGTGCAAGTTCATTTTTAAACTTTTTTTTCTCATTTCTGTCTTTTATTTAATTTTAGCAATGCAAGTAGGTTTTTTTTAAGAACATGTATATATTAAAACGACTCTGTGGCTTTTCTGTAGCTCAGCAGTGTAAAAATAAATGTTTTTTTTGTATAATTGCAAAACTGTTGAATTTATAAAACTCTGCTGTGTTTAATTCAAACCTGAAAGGATCTGCCTCTGGGATGAAGAAACAGAAATGGGATGTCAAGTCGTGTTAAATAACTTCTTTGTGGATGAGGAATGTGTTTTTGGGTTCTGAAATTGAAAGATGGTGTGCATCTACTAGATGGATTAATGATTTATATCTAAGCGATACCTTTTCCATTCTGAACTCGAGCCATCCAAGCTTTTGTTCAAGCTAAGAAATCCTGTGCAATGAGATGATTTTCTGGCACTTTTCCTTGGTCATATTTAAAACCTTCTGCTGAGAATGTGGGTACAGCCTAGTTAAAGATCTGGGCCCGTATTCATAAAGATTCTAAGAATCCTCTAAGAAAACTCTTAATTTAGCTTAAAAACTTTTACGTAGGAGTCTTAGCTTAAAAGCGATTCGGGACCGATCTGAGAGCAACTCTGAGTAAGGAAAAGACAAAAACTTTCATCTTAGTAAGGAGGCGGGGCTGACCCCGTTGCTATGTATGACACAATCTTTTGAAGACTGTGATTGGTTGGTTGTCCAAGAAAAAAAAAAAGTGATTTTAAGTATAGGGGCTATTCTAAGCCTTCACTTTGAAATTATATGCGTACTTTTTCCTATTTGACCGTTCTCACACACACACACACATTATATATGTGTATATAAATCCTTTTTTTTTTTTTTTTTTTTTACCATGCTGTTAATTTCCTATAAGGTATTTGCTTGGCTTAAAATGATAAAAATTGTTCCACTCTTTCCAATTACACTGATTGCTGGCATGTCTATTTAAGTGGTGGTTTGAATGTTGGTTTTAATGTATCAAACATGGAATTTTCCCAGTTGCCAAATATCGTAATGTAGTGATTACTTTCATTTCTGGCGCTATGGCATTTCTGTGCAGTGTCGGAGATGTTAGCGTGTCTCTAATAAGATCAGTCACAAACATGATCCCTGCACGATCTAATATATAGCGTCTTATTAACTCACTGTTATTCATTGTCTGCAACACATTTCTTCTCCCTCTTCATCTTTCTGCCATTTTCTCCTCTGCTAAAGAAACTCTTAAGCCTTTTAAAAGTCCTCGTCCGTGCTCCTAACAATTTTGACCTTAAGACCTCTTTTAAGGGTTAAGATGCTTTCTGAATTACTTTTTTCTTTACTAGGATTTTTTCTTTCATTTTAAGAGTAAACGGCCTCATTTCTAAGAATTTTCTTAGAATTTTGTCACTAGGAGCTACTCTTTGCATTAAGATTCTTTATGAATACGGGCCCTGGGCTTGATAATCAGAAGGTTGTGGGTTCAAACTTGTGTCCCATGATCTAGACACTTTACTTCAGAGCCCCTTTCACAGAGATACCAGAAAATACACTGATAATGTGTCCCGGGATTGTTTGATTTAGGTTCATTCACAGTTGCCAGTGATTTTCCAGAATCCGTGTGTGCATTCACACACATCCCATAAAGACACGTGACATCGATGTCTCTGCAGCTTCTTAAGTTGGCTTATGATCTGAGTTCAGGACCAGGGCTGAGAACCACTGCTCTAAGTGGACTACTCTTTCAGATAAAACCTTGTGCAAATGATCAAATTAGTATGTTACTTTAGAACATATGACATATGGTCATTTTTTTTGTAAAACCATAAAATGGTTAACTTTCATTACTATTCAATAGTTTGGGGTCTATACTCTCTCTCTCTCTCTCTATATATATATATATATATTTTTTTTTTTTTTTTTAAGAAATGTCATGTTCACCAGGATTGCATTTATTTTGACCTAAAATGTATGCACCCCTTGATGAAAATAAATGTGATGTTATTTCCATCAAGTGGTGCATCAGTTTTTGGTCAAGATCTTGTATTGTATTCTTCATACTCCCTCAACCATTCTTTCATAATTTGACCCCGATGAATCTTGGCTTTGTCATTCTGGAATATGGCCATGATGTGTCTTCCTACATGGTGGTTTAAGAAATGCAAAGCTACACACTCTGATAATTAAGGTTAAAAGAACTGTTGCCAAACATATAACATTCTAGAAACATAATAATCACAGCAATAATGATCCAGTCATAGACTCTTAAGTAATTGCCTATTTAAATCCAAACTGCGATTTATAACCTCATCAAAACGTATTATCAAGTCAAGTCACATTTATTTATATAGCGCTTTTCACAATACAGATTTTTTCAAAGTAGCTTCATAACAATCAATCAATCAATCAAACTTTATTACAGACTCAAAGTCCAATTTAAAAAAAAAAAACAAGACATTGAACAACATACAACCCATACAATCCATCACAACCCATATAATTTTGTAAACACAGAGTTACAAAATACACCAGTACCAGTGTCTCCACAGCTTTGACTGATACCGTGTAGTACTAACCCTTATATTTGATAAACTCACAATAATTTCATTTTCAGAAGCATTAAGTCGGCAGATAAATCTATACATAAAATTAAGTAACAGTGCTTTAAAAGTGATTACTCGTACACTCACAAACATTTCACTTGCACTATGCCATCTAGGTCTCCTTAGTAGAATTCTCATAGCATCGTTATAAGCTACTTGCAGCTTCTGTAAACTAGATGTTTTATAGTTACACCACAAATGAGCAGTATAAAATGTTGTACAATATGCTTTAAAAAGTGACACCTTCACCTCATCTGAACAGAAACTAAACTTACGCAACAGTATATTTGCCCGCATATACATCAGGCGGCGTTGCCTTTCAATATCATCATCATCTGTCATGTGCTCGGTGATAATAACAGCAAAATGCAACAAAGTTTGTTCGAAAGTGGCAAGGAACCCAAACTCCATCAGGTGGCAGGATGGAGAAAAAACTTTGGAAGAAACCAGGCTCAGTCGGGGGGCCAGTTCTCCTCTGGCCAATGAACGAACAGTGTATGATTATGATTCAGGCAGCATTATCAGAAGTCAGATTGGATTAGAACAATCAGAATTTTATCCAGTTCCATCCAGTTGAAGATTGGAGTCATCACGCCGGTATGGAGACGGGTTTGTTGAGGATCAGTGTCGATGAGGCCTTCACAGAGGACAGTCTAGTTGACACAACCTCTGCTGACACTTCAGGGATGAGTTGTGGTCGTGTCTAGGCGCATTATATTATATAGTATTATAAATGCTTTCTTCTCATTTCAATTGTTTAGCAGACATTCAGAAATATAATTTTGCTGCTTCTTAATTCTTCCTGGCTAATGGAAAGCAAATTCTGGTGGCACATCTTACCCCACTCTCCTAATGGCCTGTCAAACTTTATTTCTGTTCAAATGCAAGGCTTTATGGTTGTAACAAAGGGTGTTTTTTTAATTATTATATGACTTTTTCATGGCCCCAGGTAAATCAGTTGACGCACAGGTTTGGTAAGTTTGCCAGCTGAGATTGAGAGATGGGGATTGAGCGAGTGCTGTATGTGCTAACTGTGCGTCAGGGTGACTCAGATTGAAGACACACCCGGTACAGGCCCTGACTCCACTGATCTACAGTTGAATCCGACCACGAAGATTTACTCATGCAGTGCACATAATTATAATGTTGTTACCAACTATTTAAACATTCATAGTGATTCATTGAACTACAACTTGACCATTTTTTATCTTCCTGTGTTACTGTAGTGAGAGCTAGTAATTTAACTCTACCCACTAGTCATATGTTTTTGCCAATATTGTAAACACATAGCACTGTTGCACTTATTCAAATATAGGCCTATATGCATTTTCAAAAGGCAAGTAGAATATAGGGGGGAGGGGTGTTGGATCATGAATATAGGCAGAACCTGTGAAACTCACAGTTTCATATTGTATGTATTGTTGCAGATTTGTTTTTGTTTGCAAGATCCCAGCATGCATCATGGCATTAAATCAATTACAGTTACTATTTTTAATATAAGCTTGACACCTTTTTAAAAGTATGAGGTTGGTTTTTAATGTTTGTGAAAGAAGTCTCTTATTTTCACCAAAACTGCATTTAATCGATCAAAAATACATTAAAAACAGTAATGTTGTGAAATAATATAATAGTCTTCAGTGTCACATGATCCTTCAGAAATAATTCTAATATGCTAAATTCATGCTCAATAAATATTTATTAGTATTATCAATGTTGGAAACAATTGTGCTGCTAAATATTTGAATTCTTTGATGAACAACATATATAGCCTATAAAATCGAAATCTTTTGTGATATAAATTAATTGTAAATGAAAAGTATTATTTCCTTTAAAAAAATCTTACTGACCTTGCACTTTTGAACGGTATATATGCCTATATCTGTGAGATCATGCATCTCACTCACAGGACGTACTGGACTTTTCCAATTTTGTGATGCGTAATAGGACAATAAACTTTTTTTCTTTTTTTTTTGCGGGGCCAAGTAGCCTAGAATTTTGCTCTTTGGAGTGGAGTCTGACTCTTCTGAGTTGCTACTTTTTGGTCTGCTTTCAATGACACAGCTAGCTAGCCGTTTTCATTTGTCCAGCCTGATTACAAATAACAAAAGAAAGTAATAAATTCTGAGGGAATCTTTTGTCATGTAAATGATGGAGACGTTTGCCTCGCAAAAGTGCGGTTGCCAAAAATGTGCGTAATGCAGTCCAGGGCGTTTGCAAGTGCAAGGAAAATGTGAATTTATAAATGCATGAATGTTTGTGTGATACAATATTTGAGCTGACTCGGAACCCGCCAATGATGCCCACAGATGTTTTCTAGGAGCTCGCTGAGTTTTGACACTGACTGAAGCGACAGCGGTGAAGAGGTGAGGTAAATGTAGGCTACTTTTGTTTGAGTAAGTCATGATCGTGTTGAATATTGTAAGTGTTATGTTTAAACTGTTTGCAGCAGTTGTGTGCGTCATGGGTGGTCGGATCCTGAGAGAAAAGTTTGTGACCGTTGAGGGGGAAACAATATTTGTGCTTGTGCAATGTGGTTTAATATGTATAAATATTAACACAATAAATAAAACACATGCTCAAGGGCTGAAAGATACATAGATAATCCTGCTATGAAAGATTACCGTGGTAATCACGAGTTACCTTTTTTTTTTACTATATATTGTTAGGCTACTTCAATAAAACTGTGTTAAATTAGTCACCACTGTCGTCAGCAATAGAAATGAAACAATATATAATAAATATTCTGAAAGCTTCTTACACTTGTAAGAAAGGCATGTGTTTGTTTTCTTTTAGAAATGCATCGGTGTTGTTGTTTTTTTCATTATTATTTTTGGTTAGCAAGAGTGACCAACCTATGTTTGATACACGTTATCTTTAGCTGATATTATTTTGGTGGGGAAGGGAAATCCTGCATGCCCTTGACCGTTAAAGAGGAAAACAATATTTATTTTGGAAATGGTGTCCGAAATTGGCAGAAGATGCAGACATAAGACATGTTCCAAGGGCAATAAACAAGACTTACAAAACTGTAGGCTAATATTTGGTAATTAATTAATTGTCATTTTCAACTGATTCATTTGTAGCCTATCCTTGTGCCAATTTCTTTTGAATGCAATATGATAATACGAATTCAGAATTCAACAAACAAAAGGAGTTCTGAATGTGAATTGGATGTTTCCCTCAGGCCATACATTGTGCTTAATGTACTTTGATGTTTAAAAATAATAATAATCCAAGGGAAACATTCAGGCATGTGAGGAAATGCACTTGGAACTTTTCTTGATGTCCGGCAGTCAGAAATGACAATAACAGCTAAGGTTTTCCACAGGTCATCCCCGAGGGACAGCTGTACCACACACATCCCTTTCTAACGTTTCACTGAGTGCCAGGCAGTCTGATTGTTACTTGGGAAAGGACACACCTTGTTTCTGACTCATTGTGTGTTTAGTGTTATGCATCTGCCCTGCGGGAATGTGGTTCCCATGATTTCTCGTTGCCATGGTTTGTCCAAGTGCTTTTACTGTGTGTTTTCAGCTTGTGAATTTAGTAGCCTAAGCGTTAGAATGAATAATTGACACCTGGCCTGTCTATGCATCATGCATCGTTCTATCGGCCTCTGCATTTATCTTTCCCTTTATATCATTTTCTATCTATCTATCTGTCTGTCTGTCTGTCAAGTTATCGAATATTGGAAGGGCGTGTGATCATAAATATAGGAAGAACTTATGAACTCACAATTTCAATTGGATGTATTATTGTTTGGTTTGCAAGATTTATCATGGCATTATATAAATGACAGTTACTGTTATAGGATTAGTTTGCTGTTTGTTGGCTTTATGTTGTTGTTTTTTGTCATTACAGGTAGGTATTTGTTGTTGAGGTTTTTATTAAGTCAGCTGTTATCATTTTTGAGATTTGTGTTTGTCTGTCTGTCTGTCTCCTATCTATCTATCTATCTATCTATCTATCTATCTATCTATCTATCTATCTATCTATCTATCTATCTATCTATCTATCTATCTCTCTGTCTGTCTGTCTGTCTGTCTGTCTGTCTGTCTGTCCTCTCTCGCTGTCTCACTCTTTCTCTCTCTAAGCTGATCTGGACGAGGTCACTGACCTGGTCTAGTTGTAAATGGAAAACTGTTGCTTTGTTCCTGCTGCACAGGAATGCTTGTTTTCACCACTTACTCTCTCTGTCTCCCCGTTTCGAATGCTGTCCCTGTGTGTCTCGCCTCCTCTCTCTGTCTCACTTTCTGTTTTCCCTCTTGAATTAGGGCACATTTTTGTGGCAGTGACATTTGCAAGACTTCAAAGGCAATGTTAGGCACTGTTGAGTTCATTTGAGTGTGTGAAGCCTATCGGATTGTTTTTCACGCATGCCTCTGGGTTATGGTTGCTTTCAAAACTATCCTCATTGTCTTAAAGTGTGATAGGGCATATGTTTGTGTGTGCCACTGTAAGCCATGTGGAGAAATGAGTGTGGCAATGATTCTTTGTACCCTGCAGGCAATATATCTGCCTGCCACTCCCTGTGCAAGGTCAGTTAGGGCAGGGTTTCTTCACTCTTTCCCTCTGTTTCTCTCTCGCTCTCTTTTCCTCTCCCCCTTGGGGAGGAGCTCTGACCTGTCATTCTCAAGTCCACACAGGTGAGAGTGCTGCTAAAGGAATTTACAGAGAGCAAGCGAGCAAAGGACAGAGGGAAAGGTGGAGCAACCTTGTTACCTCACAAAGCCAGAGAGAGAAAGGAAGGGTGTTGCCTGCAACCCACCTGAACAACTTGAGGAAAAGAGGAGGGACCAGACACACATTCACTCTTAAACACAAGTCGTATCTGGAGGAATATTCAGTCGATTTTGCACAGCACAAAGTGGGATAGGAGGGGGACGTTTTCCTGCAAGCACAAGAGTTCCCTGTTGCTTGGATTTGTGAAGACGCAGGTGGAAAACAGGTTCTTTTCCCCTTTTCGGTTAATCATTGGACAACAGGGAGAGTATTAAGGATTTTCTTTTAGAGAACTTTGCTGTTTCTGTGTGGACTCTGGGACTTGGATTGGGAAACAACAAACTAAGAGGTTTGTGAGATCAACAATCTTTTTGTAAAGCCTCACAGTCCTCCGTATATTTTGTAAGGCTCTTTTTTTATCTCTCTACTTCACCTTTACTCTTTGCTTGCTTGTGTCTTTTTGTTTGCTGATGTTTGTCTCTGGCAATATGAAGAATCAGTTTGTTTTAGTTCTTTGAAGTTTGCACACTACTGTTCAGCTCTTTTTGTTCTTCGTCTTTTCTTTAATCTTTTTCAAACAAAATCCTCATGAAGATATGAGAGGTAAAGAAGGTGTTTGGCTGATGGTTGTTATGCCTTGTGCAAGGCTGCACCATTCATTTGCAGTTGTTCATTTTCTTATATATTGTGACCATGTTTGTTTATGGTATTATAATGTCATTATTGTTCTCAGATAACATAAATAGAATTTGTTTTTAGCTTGGAAAAGATTTGCTGGTTGGAAAAGTTTCATAGAATGGAAGGAACATATATCATAGTACACAAAATATCAGATATTTTTGTATTGGGTACTTCTGGGTTATGTTGTTTTTCTCTGTGTATGACTAAGCTTGATTTGTCTGCCCATTTGTGAGGTTAGCACAGCACAGATCAGGTTCACAAGGGTTAAGGTCTGTTTAGGTCTCAGGCACAGTGCTATTTATATGAGATTGAGTTTTCTCTCATCCTGGAGTGAAATTCCATCGATGTTGGTCAAAATATGAACTCAGAGCAGATACACGTGAATGTAAAGTTGATGGATGTGCCAACACCAGGAATAACTGATTTGTGTATTTTGGGTTTTTGACAGATACAAATTCCAAGGCTTTGGAATGTCAGTAATAACATGATTATTTAGTATCATTATTTATATAAAAGTAAAAACATGTCATTAAATGACATTTAATCATGCGCTCTGACTTATATGTAAATAGTTATCGATTTTCATACCATTGGAGATATTGAACTTGAAGAACCACCATGATGTTTTATGCAGGTCTGCAGTCTTCACAGCACCAGCTGCTACTACAGGCAACATGTTTCACTAAATTCACCACATTTAAAGAGAGCATACAGCACAGGATGAGTACAGAGGTGTTCAGACGTGTTCAAGAACACCCTAGAGAAAAACAGTGAGATGTGATGCAACGTCTGTCTGATGCATACAGTATGTGCATTGACAACATGCAATTATGTGTCCTGTTTCTCCCCCTTAATTAGACTTTATTCAGCAAATATTGATATGATACATATCAGTATCAATATAATAAAGTAATTAATTAGAAAGAAAATCAATTGAAAGTCCTAACACTCACTTATTATCTTTTCATTGTAGAAAAAAAAAAAAGACCAAAAATGCAATGCATAAATATAAAAAGATGTTCTCAAACTTTCCCCTGTCTTTCTTTTCCCTGGATTCTGTGTCCATCTGTAGAGGATATGAGTGGAATTCCTGAGGAATCATTGGTCTGTTTCTCCTCTTGACTGTCAGAGTTCAGATTTATGGGGGGTGAAATGGGCTCAACTTTCATTTGATGTTTTCAGGGAGAAAGGGAGTGGGTGCAAAGCGAGGGAATGTGATATCAGCAGGTGGATCAGATTTCTGCTGCTGTATTTTGTGATTTAAGCGCCGGTATGACAGCTGAAGTGCATGCTATTCCTCTTTCTGTAGATTAGATACAGACAGTGGTCTATAAAAGTCTCTAAAAGTCTAATGGACATACATAAATATGGTGTAGATTTAAAGTAAATGTCCACTGCAGTGTGTCTGGTCATCAAAGTCGTCGTTATGGAGTTTTTGCTGCATGTTTTTATGGTGTTTATCAAGGCACATGTCTTGCATGCATTGAATTTTTCAGTTCACTTACGATCAGTTCTGGTGTGTATCTCCATGTGTGTGCTGTTTATGTGTGACATCTGTTCACCATGTTTAACTTTATGTAATATGTACAATCTCGCTATTGTTTAATTTGTGTTTCAGACTGAAATGGGAGGATGGGCTTTGCGTCTCGCTGTGGGGATCTACATTCTCATGCTTGCTGTGACAGTCAGCCGTGCTAATGAGGGTGGGAACATCAACTCTTAAGCCCCTTAACCATCAAATCTCAATTACAAACACTTTTACTTAGGAAGCAATCCAAGTCAGTTAAAAACACCAGATTACTTTCTGCTAACTGTAATCAGTAATGACAACATATATTGCATTGAATAATAAAACGTCAGAAAGAGTTTTCAAGCAAAAGAAAAAGTTTATTAGTTTGTTTAAAGGATGAAACAATAGATGTACTTGAAGACTTTTTGGTTGTCAGTGGAACATGACTTCATACATTCATTAAAAATGACTAGCTGGATAAAAGTAATTGCAAAAATCTCTAGCAACATTTGTTTGCTAATGCAATGAAATTCAGAAGTGTTACCCTAATGTGAAGAAGACAGAATTATCTTTGTTATATGCAAAAAAATATTCTTTTTTTGTGTTACATAGTGAACCACTGTACCGTTGCCAGGACCAAAACCTGCTCAGAATGTATTCAGGTCGGCACAGGATGTGCATACTGCCCCGATGAGGTGAAAATTCAATGATCCTTATATGCTGTGGAATGAACTGATGTTGTATTATGTGTTTGACATGTTTTCCTAAATAAATACATATTAATAATGACATTTTGATCCATAGATCAGGTCTGTAGAATAGTTTTAGCTAAACTGAAATGTTAACCATTACAAAATGATTATAAATGTCCAAAACATCAATTTCACTGTTCAGTCGCAATTGATGAATGACATACAACAATCTTATTCAATGGTGATTTGAGGGAGCAGTTCTTCTCCAATTAGTTTTAATAACATGTTATTAATGTTTAATGTTTTTGAAAGAAGTCTCTTATGTGCACTAAGGCTACATTTATTTGATAAAAAAATACAGTAACAGTAATATTGTGAAATATTATCACAATTTAAAAAGCAGTTTTCTATTTTAATATATTTTCAAATGTAATTTATTCCTGTGATTGCAAAGCTGAATTTTCAGCATCATTACTCCAGTCTTCAGTGTCACTTCAGAAATCATTTTAATATGCTGATATTGTGCTCACAAAACATTTCTTCTTATTTCAGTCATGACATACGTGAAATCGATTGGTTGAGAACGTTACATTGAACGAACCAATCGGAATGTGAATATAGTTTCATGGCTGAACTGTTCATTTTTGTGGAAACCGTGATGCATGTTTTCAGGATTCTTTGATGAATAGAAAGTTCCAAAGAACAGCATTTATTTAAAATAGAAATCTTTTGTAACATTATAAATATTTGTATTGTCACTTTTGATCAGGTTAATGTGTCATTGCTGAATAAAATGATTAATTTCATAAAAAAAAAAACCTTACTGACCATAAACTAAACAGTAGTGTATTTTATTCGACAGTAAACTCCGTAACATTGTGTTTAGTTATTTGTATGTTTATAACGCCTATTGTAGCTCTCTTTATGAACAGTTATGTAATTGCTTTTGTTTGTATCTTATTTTTCTCATTAGATCTTTGAGCATGAGCGTTGTGACCTGAAGACAAACTTGGAGGCTCGTAAATGTAGTCGGATGGTAACAGCTGAGAGCACCATGAAAATTGAAAAGGTTTGTTTCATCAGACTCTACTGACCTGTCCCTCACTTTAGTTATATTTCCCTATCGTGGAATCATGTGTGTTTACGCGTTCATGTGTCTTTGTGTGTTTTTCAGAACGAGCAAATCGATAAGTCAAAACAGTACTCTCAGGTGTCCCCTCAGCAAATGAGCATGACGCTTCTCCCCGGGGAGGAGAAGGAGGTGGAGATGGAAGTGTTTGAACCAACCCGTGGCCCTCTGGACCTCTACATCCTCATGGACTTCTCCAACTCTATGTCTGACGATCTGGACAACCTGAAGAGAATGGGAGATAAGCTGGGTGAGTTAGGAAGGTGCATGGAGTCACATATTAAAATGTATTATATTGTTAACACATTTTAGTTTTTACATTTAAACATTTACATTTTTAACTAATTTGCTCAACAATGGCTGTTAGTTGAAATGATGCTTCCTTTGATTGGAAAAAAGCACCTTTCAGAGCAAATCTATCAATCGATTGATCAATCAATAAATTTGCTCTGAAATGGTTTCAAATGTGTTTTTATCTAAATATATTTATATATATAGTATATATATAGTCCATATAGTATTTTATAATATTTAATGCATCACAACTTACAATTTTTGAACTAGGCTAACTATATAGCTATGTGTGAATGCATGAACTCTGAACTCTGAATATATTAATGAATGAATGGAATGAATACTTACTACTAAACTCTTTTTTGCTTTTACATTTTTTACATTAGCTGTTGTTATTTTTTTTAATCTAGAGCCTAGATTTATCTTATTTAGATGGTGGGCCAAGTTAAATGCAGTTCAACTCCCTATTTGAATCTGCTCTGTTTCATTGCACTTTGTCTTACTGTTTTTGAACTCAAGAACATTTTTGAACTAATATCCCTGGAGCAAACTATGATTGAGTGTACAACATTGTTTATTTTTGCAATGTTTCGATATTCATTCATTTTCTCACCCCATGCAGCTGAGCTTGTTGGTGATATCTCTGATGATTACACCATCGGATTTGGCAAGTTTGTGGACAAAGTCACAGAGCCTCAGACAGACATGAGGCCAGCCAAGTAAGAACAATACACTGTAACAGCACCACACAGTTTGACTTTATCTGCATATGAAGAGTTCAGATGCAAAAGCCTCTAAATGCCATTTGAAATTTTCCTATAGAATGATCATTTTTATCAAGCTTGTATATTTAAGTTCAGTAATTTCACTTAAATGATAATTAATAGGTAATCTTCATTGCAATTTAAGTGAAATTATTGAATTAAAATATACGAGCTTGATAAAAATGATCATTCTATAAGAAAATTTCAGATGGCATTTAGAGGCTTTTGCATCTGAACTCTTCATATACTCCTTATATATGTTTTCCTTTTATATATGTTTTCCATAGATTAGCTGAGCCGTGGGCCAACAGTGACCCTCCGTTTTCATTCCGTAACGTCATCACTCTCACCAACAACATCACCTTCTTCAGACAGAAGCTCCAGAAAGAGCGCATATCTGGCAACCTGGATGCCCCTGAGGGGGGTTTTGATGCCATCTTACAGGCTGCTGTCTGCCAGGTACTGACATGTTGGTAGATGGAAGTGGAAAATACACTTGGATGCCTTGCTTGGCATTTACAGTACTCTAAATGAATTGCTTGCTTCTTACTGGTAGAGTATAACATGTTTCTTTTTTTCACAGCAACAGATTGGCTGGAGGCAACACAGCACCCACTTGCTTGTCTTCTCCACTGAATCGGCTTTCCATTATGAGGCAGACGGTGTCAATGTGCTTGCGGGCATCTTGGACCGTAATGATGAGCAATGCCATCTGACTCTAGATGGAAAATACACACATGACACTCGTCAAGACTACCCATCTATACCCACCCTAGTGCGACTTCTGGTGAAACATAACATCATCCCAATCTTCGCCATCACCAACCATTCCTACTCATACTATGAGGTGTGTATGCCTTAAAAAGACATAAGTGCATCTCATCTCAAATTAAAAGTTGTCAGTAATCACAAATATGAATAAAGATTATATTAAAAATGTGATATAGCCCTTTTTGTGAAAACAAGTGTGACGCTTTCCTTTGTATGCCATGAATGTAGAAACTGCATGAATACTTCCCTATTGCTGAGCTGGGACAGTTACAAGAAGATTCCTCCAACATCTTAACCATTTTAGAAAAAGCTTTTGAGGTAAATAAATGTTCATACCAAATACGTTGCTTGTAACAATCAAATTTGTACATCAAAATTTGTACATCAAATGTGATGTAACTCTTCATCATTTTTTTAACAGAATATTCGTTCCAAGATCAGTATCCGTGCAGAGGACAGACCAAAGGCGGTGGAAGCCAAGATTCTGTCTCAGTCTGGCACTTTTTCTGAATATGGCAATTTCAAAATCACACCAGGACAAATTGTGAGTGTCTTTGCATAAGGTTTAAATGCACAACTACAACTGTAGTCTCTCACACAGTTTCAGTTTTTCAAAAGGAAGGAAAAAACATAAAATTATTGAATATGAATTAAAAAGTAAAATCATAATCCATTAAGTTAGTAAATAGTTAATAATTCAGATTTTTTCTATCTATCTATCTATCTATCTATCTATCTATCTATCTATCTATCTATCTATCTATCTATCTATCTGTTTATTTTTACATATTTTTTATTGAATTAATTAATGTAATTTATTACATATCCAACAGAAATAAGAGTCATGATGGTTGTCACTGCAATTTTATAAATACACTGTTAAGATCCTTTAAAATATGAAATCCTGGTCTTAAAGACTGATTCAAATGTCTCTCTGTGTCTAGGGTAATTTTAGAGTCCGTCTGAAGGCTCTTACTCGGGTGGGAGAGGATCATGTGTGTAAGGCCAAACAGGTTGACCGGATGGGAACCTTGAGAGTCAAACCCAGCACCTTTAGCTCCGCACTTAGCATCAATGCTGAAGTACTCTGTCAGACATGTGACTGCGAAAAGGTGAGGTTTGATATCTCTTTAAAACCCATCTCTTGTTCTGTGTGTTTATTTCAAATCTTACACTTCTGTTTCTACTTAAACATCAGACCCCAGTTAAAAATGCTTTGCGCTGTAATGGCCATGGTGATCTTGTCTGTGGGAAATGCCAGTGTTCTGATGGATGGTATGATGCATATTTATCTCCTTTGACATTTTTGGTTTGTGCCGATTACATATGTAGCAGTCCATAACCCCGTCTCTTGTCTATGCTCCGCCCCTCATAGGTTAGGCCCTTTCTGCAACTGTTCAATGGGGGCTTCCACAGACTCTGCCATGTGCATCCAACCTGGGAAGACAGAGCCGTGCTCGGGCAGAGGAGACTGCATGTGTGGGACCTGTGTGTGCTATAACCCAAACCAGTTTGAAGGGCCCTTCTGCCAGTTTGACAAATCTCAGTGTCAGAGATTTGGTGGATTTCTCTGTAATGGTTAGTAAAAAGATTATTTGATTTTGATATATCTAGGCCTGCCGACTAAAGATTTTTCTAGTCAACTAGTAGTCGTTCATTTAAGCCATTAGTCGACTAATCGCTTATTTATATTGATTTAATTACTTAAATATATACTGGGGGCAGGGATGGATTATGACTTGTAAAGGCCCTGTGGCCAGTTATCTCCAAAGGCCCCCCCAGCCCCCCCTCAGTGCAATAATAAAATAAATTTTTAATAAATATAATGCACAATGTTGTTGGTGAAGACAGGGCTGCCAAATCTCACGTATTGTGTTGACACTTTTCTCAGTTTTTTAAATACAAAAAAATAACAATACCGGTACTTGTGATGCAAGTTTGATTTATATTCATAGGCTGCCTGCTGAACATGGGTTTGAGCTCTTATATTTCTGAACTCTCAAAGTTCAGATTAATGTAGAAAATATCTTGCCATTATTTATTCACCCTCAAGTTGTTTCAAACCTGTATGAATTTCTTTCTTCTAATGTACACAAAAGAAGATATTTTGAAGACCAAAGTTGATGGACCCCAACTGTCTGGTTACCGACATTCTTCAAAATATCTTCTTTTGTGTACATTAGAAGAAAGAAATTCATACAGGTTTGAAACAGCTTGAGACCTAAATATATCCCAAATTTAGTTTGCAAGAAGAAAGGAAAACAGGAAATACAGTCATTTGAAAATGTTGCACGTGCTTTGACGTGTTGCCATAGTTACCGCTTCAAGGTTTGTGACCTTTCACCTTTGTTTGCCACAACAGAACGTGGAAGCTGCAGTATGGGCCGATGTGTGTGTACACCAGGCTGGTCTGGAGATGCCTGTGAATGTCCCATCAGCAACGACACATGCCTGGACAGCAGAGGGGTAAAACTCACAAAAAGTTACTAAGCAAGTACACTATCATTCAAAAGTTTGGGGTCAGTAACTTGTTTTTATTTTTATTTTTAGAAATTAATACTTTGATTCTAGAAGGAGGCCTTGAAATTGATCAAAAGTGACAGTAAAGATATTTATAATATTTCAATAGATTTCTATTTCAAATATATACAGTTTTTTTACACTTTCTGTTCATCAAAGAATACATAAGCAGCTTTGGTGAGCATAAGAGCCTTCTTTAAAATCTTACCGACCCCAAGATTTTGACTGGTAGTGTATATAAACTTATTTAATACTATTTTAAGTCTCACTACTTATTTTTGAAATACAGTTCTTTGGATTATTGGACTCTTAACTGGTCAATCTCAACATTCTGTGGTCAAATATTTAAGTAAAATTAAGAATGACTTTATTAATTTTACTGTTGTCTCCTTTAATGTCTCTCATATCACTCTGTAGCCTCTTTCTTTTTACATAATAATATAATTGCAATTCATATAATTATTTCATGTCCATTTATTTAGTTATTTGAGTAGCCGTGTAATAAACTGGATAATGTACAGTCAGCCAGTCATTAACACTAAATACTTCAAAAAAACATCTTCAGGGTGATGCAAGATCATCCTGTTTGGATTAATTGTGTGATAATGAACTGTTGATTATATAATCAAAATATTTTATTAAAAAAAATTCCAAATAAAAACTGAAAGGGCATAATAGTCTTGTACCCTTCAAATTAAAATATTAAAATGTATTATATCATTAAGACTTTTAAATTTTTTAAACTATTTTATTTAATTAGCTTGTGTAATTTATTACACAGCCAGCAGGCAACAAAAAGATGCTGATAGTTAACATTGAATTTTTAAGTGATTTGATTTTCACAATCTGTACTTTCTGAATCTTAGTATAGTTGAGCAAAACCTATTTGTCACTGGAATGATCATTGTTTAAGAGACTTTATTTTGCTCATAACTTGATTTTGACAAATATGTAGTTACAGTATTTTGCCTTTGTAAGGGCGAAGGTGATCTAGATGATCATGACGGTGTTGGCCAAAATGTTTACCAAAACTAAATATCCCTGGTAAAACACAGCTCTGTGTATATAAATAACTATTCTCTTTTGTAGGGCTTCTGCAATGACCGTGGTGTGTGTAAATGTGGTCGTTGTGAGTGTGAACACTCTGGACTTCCACTGAGCCCCACTTGTGAAGCGAACTTCCAGGTACAACTGTGATGTCTGTGAATGTGTGTCTGTCTGTCTGTATTCCTTTTCTTTGCATGTTAATAAGCACTATTAGTTAACAAATGTCCTGGTACCAACCATCTCTCATAATGCAGCAACAATTGGGTATGTGTGAAGCCAAGAGGAGCTGCGTTCAGTGCCAAGCCTGGAACACTGGTGAGAGAAAAGGACGGAAATGCGATGAGTGTCCCTTTAAAATCATCATAGTGGAAGAGCTTGAGGAAGGTATGGTGTCGGATCTTTCCTTTATATTAAGACATAGCGTTTATGGATGGATGAACAAATGAAGGATTGATTTATTTGTGTACACAGATAAAAACGTGATAGAGACGTGCAGTTTTCGTGATGAAGATGACGACTGCACATATCACTACACTGTGAATTATCCATCAAACATCACAGACAAAGAACACAGAGTCCTAGTGAAGAAAAAGAAAGGTGAAATATACACAAATATTAATTCTAGAATTCTAAATCTCCTTTTTTTAATACAGTATTTTTCCATTTGGGTGTGGCCTGTAGGTAAATTTAAAATGGGATTTTCATGTACATTTCTAATATTTAATATTAAATAAAGCTCTATGTTTTGTAGTTATGTACCTACTACTTATCCTGTATTTCTAACTCTTGAACAAGAGTGTGTAAAGTCATACATGTCAATGTTAAACTAACTGATTTGTTTCTCCGTGTATCAGACTGTCCACCTGCAGGTTTCCTGTGGTTGATTCCTCTCATTATGTTTCTGATGCTGTTGCTTGGTTTGCTTTTGCTCTGCTGCTGGAAATACTGCTCCTGCTGCCAGGTACACACACACACACACACACACACACACACACACACACACACACACACACACACACACACACACACACACACACACACACACACACAAAGAATATTAATATAGATTCTAGCATTTTTGTGAGGTAGGTACACAGCACTCACAGAAATCACACATGTGCACCTGTCTAAATTACTGTTGTTTTATATCAAGATAATTATATAATTACTATAGACTTACCACTTGCAAAACTCAAAAAAAGTTCACTTGCAAAACTTTAGCTTTCCATTGAGTTTGCCTTCACTCACATGATGTGATTGAATGGAATTGATTGATGTGATGGAAATAATATTAGATGGAAGGGAAAACTATATTTCAGTGAAAAACTATATTTTGCGAGCAAATGCAAAAGGGCTCCGTACACAAGTCACAATGTCATAGCTAAGTAGATCCAAACGCACATTCACATACTCAAAATACACACACACAAAAAACATGGAAAAAATATTCAAAGACAAACTGACACACTGACACCATGACCTAACCAGGCACAAATGACAAGTTTCCAGTGTCAAATTATTTTCTTTTTCCCGGCAAAAGTTAAAATTCTGCACAAAGAGCAAAATTACAACCAATAAGAATGTTTTAATATACAATTAAGTGGAGCAGGACTGCCAATCAATGAGATTTTACTGGAGGCAATGATATACAGCATGATATAAAAACCAGGTTGCTGTATTACACATCAAAGATGTTCTGGCAAATATGTTGGCTTTGATCCTGTTGTGTTGAAACCAAACAAGTTACTTGCTGTTTAAAACTTATGATGGAACTGGTTAGGACATGTATAGTGATGTAAAATCTCATTTAATTCACGTTTGCGTTTCTCCCCAACAGGCGTGTCTTGCTCTTCTCCCATGCTGTGGCAGAGGTAATCATTCTGTTACACTTAAGTTACATTAAGGAGAAATCAGCGGAAACAGAAATACTCTATTGTTCTTAATATGTGTGTGATTGGCAGGTCGTATGGTGGGATTCAAAGAAGACCACTACATGCTACGTCAGTCTTTGTTGACCTCTGATCATTTGGACACCCCGATGGTGCGCAGCGGCCCACCCAAGAGCACAGACATTGTGCGCTGGAAAGTGACGGATAATGTTCATCGAGGACCAAACCACCCCCAGAACCAAATCAAACCCAACCCCAATGAGACCAGTGAGTCTAAACTGAGATTCAGATCATCACATCATCTTGTGTGATCAGGGTCCAAAAATGTCCAAACCTGTGTAACTTGCTTTCTTTTGTGGAACTGTTCTTTTAAACAAATTTTAACATGTAAAACCACACAGGCATTTTTAGTGCTCGTTTAGCTCATATTCATATTCTTTCATCCCTCTCTATTCTCTGTCATAGTCCAGTACCCTGTCTCTCTTCGTCTTAACCGGCAATATTCAGAAACTCTTTCCCAGCTTGAGGCTCGGGACACAGACGTGCTCAGACGTGAAGTAGAAGACAACGTGAGTGCTTATTAATGTGTGATGATTCCTAAAAAAACAGCAACCAAGAAGCAAGTTCTCGCACATGAATGGTCATGCCTGACTGTGTATGTCTCTGTGTTCTTCTTAAACAGCTCAATGACGTGTTCCTGCAGATCCCTGGCGCACAGAGAGTGCAAAAGACTCGGTTCAGGTGAGAAGTAGCTCTCAATGACTCATAAAAATCTGCGCCTTGTGGGCAAATTTTTCTAAAGTATTGGATGAGTCTCTGATTTCGACATGTGTCTGAATGTACTGAATGTTTTACTGCTTTTCTATGCCCCCAGATCACAAAGAAATTCTGGAAAAAGGTACAGTAGCTACAGTTGATTACATTAATGAAATACTGTATGTTGATTTAAGTCTATCGAGAGTTTATTCATTAGGACGATTCTCACAAAATATAACCTGAATATTTCTTGAGATTTACTGATTGGTACAGGGAATCTAAAAAATCTTTAAACTTTAAGATTGACAATAATAATTCTCATTTTCATCCACAGACAGAACAACACAATTTTGGACACAGTTTTAACTGCCCCTCGGGCCAGTTACCCAGATATTGTGAAGCTGACTGATAAACAGGTTCAGGCTGGAAACTTCCGCGATCTGAAGGTGGTTCCAGGCTACTACACCATAGCTACTGACAGAGGTACAAACCTTGTACAACACACTTATTTTTCCCAAACACATTTTGCTTGCACTGCAAAAAATGTTTTTCTTACTTAGTATTTTTGTCTTGTTTCCAGTCCAAATATATATAAAAAAAATTAAATTAAATGAAGGTGCATTTACTAGATAAGTAAAATGTAATAAGATATTCTCCCGGTTTCACAAACAAGTCTTAAAAGTCTTGTTTTCTAAAAAATTAATAAAAATTAAAACAAGCTAAATTATCTGCCAATGGGGTAACAAAACTAATCTTAATTCAAACAGAAAACAAGACATAATACCTTCTGACATTTACTTGTCTAGTAAATGTATCTTGATTTAAGAATTGTTTAATAATTGAACTGGAAACAAGACAAAAATACTAAGTCAGATAAGCATTTTTTTGCAGTTTGGTTACAGTCTGTTGTTGTTATTCTGTAATATTTCAAGTTTGTTGTGTAAATGAAACATTTTCTGATTCCACGTCCTCTTCTCCTCTGCAGAAGCGGCAGGTGCTGTGGAGTTTCAGGAGGGCGTGGAGTCAGTGGATGTCCGGGTTCCTCTGTTCGTTAAAGATGAGGATGATGAAAAGAAGGAGCTGCTTGTGCAAGCAGTTGATGTTCCAGTTGGAATTGCAAAGATTGGCAAAGATCATGTCAACATTACAGTGATTAAAGAACATGGTAGGAAGTTTTACAAGTAAAAAATACTGCTACATCTTTTTTAATGAGTATTTTTGTCTTTTTATTAAAAATATTTAAACATCCTTAAAACAACATAACTTTTGAGAAGTTTTGAGCTTGAGAAGCAAAATTGCGGAAGATAATAAGACAAATTTTCATGGAATACATCTTGAATTAGATTAAGTTAATTTATATAAGTTTGTTTTAAGCCTAAATCTAACAAAATTTGTGATGCATGATAACATTTTTTGATTTTTGTTTGTGTATTGTTTGTTTATTTGTCATACTATAGCTAGGAGCATCTTTACCTTCCTGCAGCCATCATACACCTACAGTCGTCAGGATGGTGTGGCAAACATCCCGATCAGTCGTGAGATTATAGAGGATGGACGGACACAGGTCACATACTGCACCCGTGACCTCACTGCCAAAGACAAGAAGGTAAAATACACTAACTTTACATCTTGAGTTTCATCATTATAGTAAGGGCCCGAGCGCAGATGGTGTGAGGACCCTATTGGAATTGCTCCGTTTATTATTTAACTATATAAGACCACATGTAATTCTTGAAGTGATATCGATATCTCCTGGAATGAAAGAACATGCAGAAGTAATTCTCATTGTTTGATTGTGGTAATGTTTTCTTGCTAATTTTAACCTCTCTTCACAGGACTATATCTCAGTCGATGGAGACATGAGTTATGGACCAGGGGAAACGCAGAAGACCGTCCCAGTGAAACTCTTGGAGCTTGGGGAAGGAGACGGACTGTTGGAGGACAAACAGGTCAAACAGTTTGTGCTGGATCTGAGTAACCCACGGCAAGGGGCTAAACTAGGCCGTTACCCACGAACCACCATCACCATCGCTGATAAACCAGGTACATATCAGGTTTACAGATCTGGAAGTATAAGTTGTTGTTATTCCCTAACCTAAATGTGAATTGTCCTCACAGAACCCAGTGTCGTAATGTTTAAGAAGAGTACTCAAACTTGCAATACAGCCGATCCGCTATACTCCATCCCTGTGGTACGCAGTCGAAACCAGGAGGGGCCGACCACTGTGTACTGGCGCACAAAGAAAGCCTCTCGCTTTGACCTTTCCGGTCCTCTCAAATTTGCCCCTGGCGAGATGGAAAAGAATGTTGTCATTGATCCTCGTGCGTATCCATCTCCTATCATACCCGAGACCTTCCAACTGGAACTATTCGACCCAAGCAACGGTGCAGTCATTGGAGAGAGGAAGACTACGCTGGTGAACGTCACCGATGGTAGAGGTGAGAAAACAGGGGGTGTAGAGTCAGGTTTGGGGGCCATGTTTGCAACCATTTGTAAATGCAAAAATAGTCATTGTTTTGTTTACCCTTTGCTGAATGGCACATAATGTTTGCGTGATGTGATTTCAGGGGATGGGAAAATCCAGGATTTCCAGAAAATGGAATTAGTTAAGACAGCCACATCTCCTGGAGGACGCCTCTACTCCCCAACCAACATCAAAGCTGTCCCTACCGGGCCTAAAAACATCCGTCTGAATTGGAACCCCTGTACAAACGCCAATGGTTACAAGGTACTGTAGGTCATGCAACATGAAATCTGCCATAACACATTACAAAATTTAATCCAAAAAAAAAAAAAAAATGTTTTACCTCTGTAAAGTTGAATAAATAAAACAATTGAAAACTACTCGAATGAGCGAAGACGCCCAGTTAAGCAACAGCCGTTATTCAAAACATCTGCTTCAGACCACTAATCCTGTTACTGATTAGATACAGTTTAAAATGTGCGAAAGCTTCGGTATTTACACAGCATTAACCAATATGAGATTTTGTTTACTTAATTTGTAGTGGCAAAAGCCAGGAATGTGACATTAAAGATGCAGGAGAACATTTAGGCTTTATAAGTTGTAATATGACTTTGTTTATAGATTTTTTCATTTATAGTTTATGAAATAAATGTAAGTTCTGCTTTTGATTGTGCTATTGTATACACATTGAAATACAGGGATGATATATAAAACAGTGATTAATATATATGAATTAAAGTTTGGTATCTTATGAAATATTTAATTATAATGTAATTGTGAAATACAGTATTATCTTTTCTATTTTAATACATTTTAAAATGTAATTCATTCCTGTGATGGCAAGACTTCAGTGTCACATGATCCATCAGAAATCATTCTAATATTCTGATTGGGTGCTCACTAAATTTTTTTTATTATTATCAATGTTGAAAACAGTTGTGCTTCTTGCTATTTTTTTTGTGGAAACCATAATAAATTTTTTCAGGATTCTTTGATTCTGAAAAGAACAGCATTTATTTTAAAGAGAAAAATTTCAACATTATAAATGTATTTACTGTCACTTTTGGTCAATTAAATGCATCCTTGCTTTAAAAAAAAAAAAAAAAAATTCTTAATGAACACAAATGTTTGAACAGTGGTTATACACTGTGGATTGTGACAGTTTATAATAGATCTCGGGCTGTTTTTCAGCCCCAATCTGTTTCTGTTTGGAAAGTGTCAATATAGTTGCAATATTTCTAGGAGATTAGTATTTCAATAAACACTAGCTTAGCTAAGGAGCTGGTGTTAAATAGGGCTGTGTATTGGCAAGAATCTGGCGATACGATACGTATCACGATACATGGGTCACGATTCAATATATTGCAATATATTTCTATACTGTGCATAAGGCGATATATTGGGATTTTTTTTAAAGTAAAATATATTAAAAAAAGACATGATGTGCATAAAAGTACACAGAAAATCAAACTGCCAGTTTGGGATTGTGGTTCACAGGTTCTTAGTGAGCAAATTTTTATATGCTCAAAAGAAAATAGGTACATAGCCCCTGTCACAATACAAAACAACAACGTGAACTGGACGAAAATGAATGAAAGTGGATGAAAGTGAACAAAATGAATGTGTCATATATTGAAATCAAGTTTTATGTGATAAAAGATTTTAAAAGAACTGGACGCGCGAATGAGGCGAACCGCGCCGCGCTAAACGACTCATTCGTGCTGCAAGACCTCCAGACGCGCGTAAACGCGTCTTTGCATTGACTTAACATTGAAATCACTCGCGCCAGACGCTCTATTCGCGTTTGGTGTGAACGATGCACGCGATTACATTTAGAAATAGACAAGCTTTGTTTCCAAATGCACCAAGCAAAGATATCCTTTCAATTGTATAAACTTTTATAAAACCAGCCAATATAATCACGATAAACACATCCAAAATGAAATATTTAACATATATATACTGTAACAAACTGCACAACGTCTAATTTGTAAACAAAATGATTTACGCACTAAATCCAGCATAAACTCTGGCACAATCTGCATATGTTTAAACTCTCAAGACAGACGTCACATCCCAAACCTCACAGCAGTTGGCTGCCGACTGCGTTTTTCGCTTGATATTTGTATAAAGTCGAGAACTGCCCAACTTTTTGACGCTCTCTGTCGCTCTCAAAGCTTTCTCCGGTCCGCTGTCAATCCTAAAATGTCCAGTGGACACGCACCGTTATAGGCGAGCCTGGCGAGGACACTAGTGGTGCGTCTCAGCATAGCTATCTAGTGGTAGGGATTTAAACAACATAAACGTGAACCACTGTCTTACGGTCTTACCATGAATATTTTTGGACGTAAAAAAAAACAAAAAAAAAACGATATTGCGTTTTTGAAAATCGATACAGTATTGCAAAATAAAATATCGCGATACTCAAGTGTATCGATTTTTTCTTACACCCCTAGTGTTAAATACGACATTTGAGCCGTGGTTTGCTGTTTCCAGGTGAAGTACTGGATATATGGAGATCCTGAGGCCGATGCGCAGGTCCTGGATGTGAAGACTCCTCAAGCCGAGCTGACTAATCTTTACCCGTACTGCGATTACGAGATGCGTGTATGTGGCTACAATGCACTTGGAGAGGGCAATTATAGCGATATGATCCAATGCCAGACTCTGGAGGATGGTAAGTCAATCTTTGAATTTTCTATTTGTTCTAATTGGGAATTTTAATGGTCTTTTTTGTGTTTTTTGAGAAGTGTGCATGTCATATTTTTCATAATTGTCCTTTTCTAGCATGCCCGTTGTTGAAGTTTCTGTCTCACAAACATGTCCAACTGTATTATTTTACCCCTTCCAGTACCTGGTGAACCTGGTCGCTTGGCTTTCAATGTCATCAGCCCGACTGTCACTCAGGTCAGCTGGGCAGAGCCAGCAGAGACGAATGGTGTCATCACTTCATATGAGGTCATCTACATACCCATCGACGAGGACAAAAGTAAAAGTCCTAAAATACCCTTTATGGCATCTGTGTGTCAGGATTGTGGCTTTTTTGTGGTTTAATGCTTCTCTGATTGCAAATGTCTATATTTTTTCTCTGTTCAGAGCCTTCAGGACCTTCTAAGAAGGTGATGATTGATAACGCCAAAAAGCGCATGCTGCTCATCGAGAATCTGCAGCCTTCTCAGACTTATTGTTACAAAGTGCGTGCTCGCAATAAGGTGGGCTGGGGCCCGTACAGAGAAGCCACAATCAACCTGGCATCACAGCCTACCAGACCCATGTCAAGTAAGCATCTCACAAAAATGGGGTGGAATCAAACTCAAGTTCAGACCAAGTAGTTGTTTAATAAACTGTTGTACTCACTGTGGATTGATTGTGTTTGTTATGATTTACATCAATCCTACAGTTCCCATCATTCCCGACATTCCCATTGTGGATGCAGAAGCTGGTGATGACTATGACAGCTATCTGATGTACAGTAATGAAGTACTACGATCCCCAACAAGTAGCCAGAGGCCTAGCGTCACAGATCTGTCCGAAGGTGGGTGTCTTTTGTGATGTGGTGCACTATTGCAACACATTGGAGTCATGTCAACGTACACTACCTAAACGTTTGGGGTCAGTAAGAAAGAAATGTATACTTTTATTCAGCAAGAATGCTTTATATTGATAAAAAGTGACAGTAAAGATATTTAAAATATTAGATTTCTATTTCAAATTAATGCCGTTCTTTTGAACTTTCTATTCTTCAAAGAATCCTGAAAAACTTGTTTCATGGTTTCCAAAAAATATTAAGAAGCACACTTTTAATTTTTTTTACATTGATAGTAATAAGAAATGTTTCTTGAGCACCAAATCACCATTTTAGAATCATTTCTGAAGGATCATGTGACTGGAGTAATGATGCTGAAAATTCAGCTTTGCCATCACAGTAAAAATAAACACTACAATAAAAAAACAGTCCTTTTAAATTGTAATAATATTTCACAATATTACTGTTTTTACTGTATTTTTAACCAAATAAATGCAGGTGTGGTGAGCATAAGAGACTACTTTCAAAAACATAAAAAAATCTTAATGTCTCCAAACTTTTGAACGGTAGTGTATTTGCTGAACATCCCTTCTGAAATGACCAGGATGTATTTCCATGACGTTCAAGGATGATTTATGCTGCTGGTTTTGTTCTGGTTTAGCTGGTGGACCAGTGTAGCCATGGTGTTCACTAGCAAAACTTGAGCTGGTGAATGTGGTCAAGCAGCATGGGTAAGCTGGTTGGCCTTGCAACTCTTGGTAAAGGGGACACCAGCACACTAGCATCCTAACGCCGTGTCTACACCAGACGTGAGTGGCGTGACGTGACAAAAGCAGATAGAACCCATTATAATCAGTGATGCTGTCTACACTGAATGTGGCGTGACGCCACATGACAAATTCCCGATAGTAAACTGATGCACTGTTCTAATTCTAGCGTACTTCAAGCACTCTCGCTACTTCTGACACAAAGAACAAATGGATTTTCAATGGTTGTGTTGTCGCATCAAGTGTATTCAGCCTCAAGCTGTTGCGGCACCACACGACAGCTGTCATGTCCGGTGTAGACACGGTGTAACAATGCTTGTCTTTTCATCAGGGATATCAGGAAACAAAAACAAGACTTTGCACACAAGTTTCCGAAACATGTCAATGCTTGTCTGTATTGCATGCCTGAACATGTTGGTGGAATTGTTTCAAGCATTCAAAAGCTTTTTTTTGTGCTACGTTGACCTGTAGAAACTACTGGTCAATAGCAGACATGGTCAAGGTCTGCCTCCATCTTTGGCGTAAGAGAATGATGTCCTTACATCATTCGTATGCAACTCCTGTTGAAATCGAAAGGCTCTTTCTAGTCACCTGTGCATTGAAGACCCCACAAGAACTTACCTTTGCCATGGAACAATGTCTTTTTCTTTTCTTTTGGCTTTGTCGAACTGGGTGACTGGGCTCTTTATGGAAGTTTAACTTATTGTTTGTGCAGCCTTCAGGGAATGTTGCAGCTGTAACGTTTGGGCTCCTTCAGCTCTCTTTTGGCAAGAATGATCAGACTATTTACTTGGCCTTGCTAGTTAAAATAAACATCGCTAGCATCATGGATGGGCTCAGAAGACATCAGCTTTATCACATTTTCTTCTTTCCTTCTTTGCCTAACTCTAGTTATTAAAGGAATAGTTCACCCAAAGATGAAAATTCTGTCATCAGGTTGTTGCAAACTGTATGACTTTTTACTTTAGGGAGCACAGAATCAGAGGCTGATCTTTTCTGTAAAATGACAGTGAATGGGGATGGACGCTACAAAAATGACATAAAAACTACCATGATTATGGTCCATATGGTGCTTTGAAGCCAAATATTAGTTTTGTGTAAGAAACAAAATATAAGTTGATATTCACTGAACATCTTCCTATCCGCCATAACTCTTAAATCTCATTCACACTTATTCTTCAGCCAATAATGACTTATATTTGATCATTTTCACAAAACTGTCAAAATTGTCAAAGACTTAGTCTGGATCGGATTTAGAACGATGATCAAAACAGATGGAGTAGATCGAGTCCATCACCACCCCCAAAGCTTCATCGTCCTATAGCTCGCCCTGGCTCGACATTTCATTCAGTAAAATTAGGCAGATTTGATTAATATTCAGTTTAATGCTGATGATCACGTTATTTTACATCTGCTTACTGCTATTGCTTGTTTCTGCTTCTTCTTTGCCGGCGTTTTGATCAGGAGATTATGTCCTCTTTCAGAAGATGCGTAATAGCGCTCCCTATCGTATAACAGTGAAAACACGAAAAGCCGGAAAATTCGGTCAATGGCGGGTAAAGAGTTAACTACTTTTATCCTAGTTTTGATGTTTTGTTTTGTAAAATTTGGAGCTTTATAGGCACATTCTACTTTTTTATATGAAAAAGCGTAGACTTAATGTTTTTGTGTTCAGGAGTCAAAGTCATACAGGTTTAGAACGAAATTAGGGTGAGAAAATTATGACAGAATTCTCATTTTTGGGTGAATTAAATTGAGCATGGACAGCCCATACATCCTCTGTGCCTTGCTTGCTTCCCCACATGATTACGGAAGGCTCACGCTGGAAGCATGTCCAGCTAGTCGGTTCGGATCTGGATCTCCGTAAAGTGTCCTGGAAACTGCCTGCTGACATCATCCCCTGCCTCCTGAGCCCAGCCACAGATGCCAGCGATAGTCATGCACAGACCCTGCCACAAGGTGAAGACCTGTCCCTGGCAGACAGCATGCCAGCTATACCCAACGTCAACCCACAGCTGGGCTATCAAAGTCGCTTGAGTGCTAACTGGCATCAAGAGTCTCAGAGTGCTAACTGGCATCATTTCTCTTGCTTAATGTAGATTGCTAATTCCATTTCTACCATAGAAATATTGTTTCTTCTGAACTGAGAGGCTTTCTGCAGTTTGGGTCTGTTGAGGTGATCCGCAGTTCAAAGCGCTAGTCTGGAGCGCTAACTTCAACTGTGAATTCTAATGCGCTAATGTTGCTATGCTAATTCATGAAATCGTCGTCTTATTCTCATATGTCCTTACAGATCAGTTTGTAAATGGAAAGTGGGACCAGAATTTCCTGTTCCCGGGAGGAAGCAATTCCCTCTCCCGCAACGTCAGCTCCTCCTCATCCACATACAGCCATTCTACCCCCCGCCCCGCTGTGACCAATCACAGCAGCTCCACAACGTACATTTCTGGAAAAGGTATCAGAGTATTAAATGCCCAAAGAAATAGTTAATTGCCAAAACAACTTTAAAATTCTCATGTACTGGTCAATTTGAGGTATTGGGCTATTTTGCTTCCACAACATGTCTTTGTTTCAGAGTAATGGAAACAAAACATCCAAAATAATTAATATTTAGATGTTTATTTTATTGCACTTTATCTATTTGTGAGATTTTAAATGCAATGCTCTTTAAAGTCCATTTTCTCAAAAATTTGTTTTAAAAAATCACCACTTCAGAAGCACTTACATACATCAAACTTTATAGTTTTATTCCAATTTATATTCTGAAGGTTTTCATAAAGGGGTTTGTTAATATATCATTCGCCTGGTTAACCCTCTAGTGCTCTTCACCTGGCAGTCATAAAAAGGCTACATCTTTATTTTTTATTTTGTATTAAATGAATGTTATATATTTTAGTTCTATAATGTTTTTTAATTAATATTTTGTATTTTTAGGGGATTTTATGGTACTAAATTATATCTATGCAGTAGTTATAATCCATTTTTTCACTTTTTGAGCATTGACCTGAAAATGAAATTTCCAACTTAAACGGTCGTAAATCTTGAATGTAAATCTTTTTAAAGATGACACCTGGTGTATTATTGCTGAAGTGAAAAAAAGTTTTTAAAAGTGAACTTACAATAAGTTATAGTTTTTTTTTTATGTTTATTGTTAAGAAAAATACTATTTTCAGTTTTTATATGAAATTATATGAAATTATATGAAATTATATAATTATTTGCCAAAGCATGTTTTACTCTAAAACTGTGAGAAAATTAAAAGTCATATCTCAACAAGTTGTGTTCCAGATTTGAGGTTGATACCTCAATTCATATGCTTCTAAAACCAAAACTGTTGAATAAATTGCCTTTATAGCTCATTTATCAATCATTGCTGTTTTTTCTCAATCAGGAGGCTCAACTACACATAGATATGATCTTAGAGATGGCGGGCTTCTCAAAGAGGAAGTGATCCTGAGGAAGCGATCGGAGAACAGGCATTACACTGACAGTGATGGTGTTAGGGATTCTATCGTCATGGGAAACCTTCCTGGAGGATTTTTGGACACTTTAGGTAAAGTGAGCTTGATAGATCTGCCTGCACATAGTGTTAAAGCCAATCAAATTGTATATATTTGCCTCGCAAGGTGCAGCTTTTGGCAAGAATCCTTGGCTGACTCTCGCTTCAACCTTGCTCTTCTTTTTCTCTTTCTTATGCCATTTGTCTGTTTTCTACACTTTTTTTTTTCTCACTGTTTTCTCGTCATGCGACGGCTGCCTGCCAACCCTTTCCCGCCACACCCTGCCGTGGCTTGGCGTTCTCTCAGGGGGCTCTAGCTTCAGTCAGAGCACAACTACCAGCTACAGCTTGAGCTCCAGAGCTCGTACTCAGTCTGAAGATATCAACGATGCACTGCTGAACCTGGATAGTGTTCTTCAGGGTGAGTGAACGCGGAAACAACCATCAGTGCGTCAGGGGACTGATTGAAACCATAGCTTCTCAAGCTACAAGCTTCCTTTACTGTAAAGTAGTTGAACCAAAGTCAAGAAAACCTTTTAGAAGGCGTAATACATTTTGAAAAGATTTTAATATCATAATATATCATTTTAATATATATCATAATATATATAATTATATAATATATACATGCATACATATATGTATGCATATATGCATTATATGCATATATAATGTATGTATATATATATATATATATATATATAAAATGTAATTAATTTTTTATTACATACAACTTTAAATTTAGATTAAGCATATCATTTTACAATAAATTCTAAAACAAAAAACACCATCATTTATTACTAAATATGTAGAACTTGTTAAAGCTAGGGTAGGCAATATGTTTTGTAAACACTTTTTGTTATACTGGTTGAAACTCTCTTCACATCCTGATTGCAATCAAAAATAGAAGTGGTCTAAAAATAAAATATGTACATACATCTTCTGTGGAAGTCTCGGGACAAAAAAATGTTCGTCCAATCATTGCTTTCGGTCCGAATGCTATGATACCATGTCCTACCTGCCTGTCAACATGTATTTCCATACCTCGGCACACCTGCTCGCGCAGACATCACACGTCATCAGCACGTTCCCTAAGGCTATACAGAGTTTAGAACGATATTCACAGAGTCCCACAAACAAGCAGCAGTCATCTTTTAAAAGTCCTCTTGAACCAGAACAACAAGCTTATGCTGCGTTCATGCCATAACCATAATAACGAGAAGCCGCAATGTTTTTCCCTGGAGTCACGTCCTCAAGCTTGTAGCTCATTAGTTGAACTCACTCAGTAGTTCATTATTATTGTAATGTTATGTGATTTGAGACATGAGGCAGTTTAAAGGCGTCTCTCGTGGCTCTTTTGTTTGCTCCCTGCTGTATGCGTTCATGTGTTTTGGAGGAGGCGTGGCTTTGGAGACGCTCTAAAGGGAAGGTGGGATCTCATGCTTTCACAGCTAGCTTGCTATTTCTAGCCACTCTGAAATTGCCTACCCTACCTTTAAACTGTCTGAATGAACTTATTCGCTAAAATAAATTGTAAACAATCTAGCATTTTGAGAGAGTGGACAATTAATTAATTAATTTATTTTATTTTAATTTGCGCAAAAGCATTGCATTTTTTTTTGTCATCCTTGTCATTGTGGGAAGTGGCTCAATTATTTAGAAAACTACAGAAAAATTTTGTCAAGTTAGAAGCGTCTCTACTTTCTTTAGTTACTCCCCAACACTGCAACCAATTAAACCCTGAGACACATCTCGCGTCTGAATAACATAGTCATTTGCAGACTGACACACCTCAGCCTATTCGCTGCTGTTTTCCCAGTGCTGAAGCAATAAAACAATTTGTGGCTGCATAATTAAATATGTCTGTTCTGTGGTTTGACATTTTTACCGTCTGCACTACTTGTGCCCTCAGACTCTCGCTTCAACCCGGGTGTTCCTGAGACTCCCAGCAGACTGGTGTTCTCTGCCCTGGGGCCCACGGCCCTGAAAGTGAGCTGGCAGGAGCCCCAATGTGAGACCGGTGTAATGGGTTACTGCGTCCTTTACCAGCTAATCAATGGAGGTGAGTCATCTCTTCTCATTCATAGTTGTCATACTTATTCATTCATAAATATATTAAAGTTAATTCAATTATTCAATTATATACTATAATTTATCAATTTATTGCCATATGTAAATTATATATACAGTAGTCAACATTTGATATGGATCAAAACCTTTCATCGAAGTTATACATGAATTTTGAACAATACCTGTTCTTGTCTTAGGACAACTTTGATGAACTTTTTTGATCCACTTCAAATGTTGACTACTGTATATATATATATATAAATGATCATATTTCATACATATATACGTACGTACGTACGTACGTACGTACGTACATACATATATATATATATATATATATGTATACATACAGTATATTGTACAATACATAGACAAGCTAAGCAAACAATCATTTATTATATGCTATAAATCAACATGACAACAGATGTTGTCTTTTTGATGTCTATTTATTTTACCATTGTATTGTATTGTTTCTCTCATAGGTGAGGTAAAGCGTGTCGAAGTGAACAATCCCGCTCAGAACTCTGTGGTGGTTCAGGATCTCCTGCCCAACCAATCCTACATCTTCAAAGTGAAGGCCCAGAGTCGAGAGGGCTGGGGTCCTGAGAGAGAGGGAGTCATTACCATCGAGTCTGCCGTCGACCCCAAGAGCCCCCTGAGCCCAATGCCAGGTGAGTTGTTAGCTATATGGGGCAGAGTAGCTAATGTCAGCATTAGTAGTGGCAGCTATTGTGAAATATTGATTAAATATTACCACATTATTGCGTGTATGTATCATTTAATTGTTCTTAAACATGAATATATGTGTGTGTGTGCTGTTGTTCAGGGTCTCCGTTCACTCTCAGCACTCCCAGCGCTCCAGGACCTTTGATCTTCACAGCTTTGAGTCCAGACACGCTGCAGCTGAGCTGGGAGAAACCACGCAAACCCAATGGAGACATCCTGGGCTACGTGGTCACCTGTGAACAGCTGCACGGTGGAGGTCAGAACCCAACCTCACTTTATTTTTCATGTATAAAAGCCATTGCAACTGCACTAATCAGAAACAAGCCCTGTTCTTTAGCTTCCTTGTTAAGACTCTGTCTTTGGTGTCCGTGCAGGAGATCTTCGCTCCTTCCAGGTGAATGGCAACGCTGCGACTTCTTTGAAGGTGTCTGACCTGAAAGAAAACATGCCGTACAAATTCAAAGTTCAAGCCCAAACCACACAGGGCTTCGGACCGGAGCGAGAGGGCATCATCACCATCGAATCCCAAGATGGAGGTATGCGGGACTTTTGAACAGTGTCACTGTTATTTCACTGTTAAATGTTTTAATAATATCATAGCCTGCTTTTTATGATTCAGTCTGATGAATATTCTGTTTTACTTGGAAATACATCACAGTGCATTTTAAGTTGTCTTGGAGGATAATGAATGGTTGAAACTTTATCATCTCTTCTTCTTTTCTCCTCTTCTTCTTCCTCAGGCTCTATGTCACAGTACAGCAGTCAGTCAGTCACAAAGAGAGAGGTGTTTAACCTACCAACAGAGATTACTTCACACACCACGTTCTCAGAACCCTTCGTGTCTTCAGGTACAGACACACGACTACATATCTTGCTGGATTATCAAGAACGATAAAGATTAATTACAGCTGTAATTACATGCAGGTGTTTTTAAAATATAAGTACAATATAAAAACTTGCATGTACACAATAAGTGCACAGTATCAAATGATTAATTTACATGTTAGTACATAGTAGTTAAAGACACCTAATATAAAGTGGGACCCTATATCTTTATCGTTATAATTATAGTCCTTGGTGTGAACGGCCTTCATAATTTCAATTGAATCGGACCCGCAGGATGTTTTATAATTAATTATGCTAATTTATTTAATTAATGTAGTCTTTTTTTTTTTTTTTTTATCAAATCAGACAAATTTATATACAAAGTCTGCCAATTTCTATACAATAATGTCAAATTTAACACTGTAATCAAAAGTTTTTAACTGTGCAGTACAGCACCACAAAATGTACACAATATTTTCAGAAAACAAAAATAAAATATTGAAATTAGCATTTGAACCTATTATTATTTATTTAATTTATTTACTATTTGGGGTCAAATTGACCACTGTGGGAAAAAAAAAGTTTTACTACTATTATTAAATATAACACGAAAACATTTGTAGTATTTTATATTATTTAATATAAACCAACAAAATATGATTACATAATTCATACTAATTATGATTATTTAAGTAGAATATTTTTTCTAAAATTAGCATTTTTCTCAAATTAATTCTACTACAATTATTATTAAATGTAACTAAACTAAAAAAAACAAGTAATATTTTTTATATTTAGTATAATTTATTAAATACACATTTCTTTAGCTGGTATTTCAAACACTGATTATTAATATCTATTGTTTCTAGAAATACCACATGTTTTGTGTATGATAACGAGTTCATAAAAAACAGTAAGTTGATACAAAGTGTTTTTAAAACAAAAGAATTCTACTTTAGTTACTTTTTACTTCTTTTTTTAATTTAAAACAAATATTTTTTAACACACACAAAAAAATATTTAAGTGGTACTGAAAAAAATAGTCACACTTTTACTCCTTTCGGTCAAAAATGTCCGCATTGGAAATCAATGGGAGACGAATTTCATCTAGTGGAATTATAAATATAAATATCATAAATATCATTTAGTGCCATAAAATCCCCTAAAAATACAAAATATTAAATTAAAAACATCAAACTAAAATAAAGTTCACTCATTTCATTGAAATAAAAAAAGAATCTGTCATTTTTGCCCACCACATGAGCACACGTGTCTAATGTTTATGTGTGTGTTTCTTTTAGACGGTATGATGTTGATGTCGAGCCGGCAGATCACGGAGTCGGGCGGCACCGTCACACGGCAGGTGGAGATGGTGCAGAGAGGAGTCGTGTCCAGCAGCACCGTCACAAAGAAGCTGGAGAGGCAGTACTTCGAGGCCTAATCCAACTCCCTTTTGCCTTCTGCAGAAAGTGTGTATATATACGCTCAAGCGAAACTAAGTTAATTAGAGAAGTTCACCGACCAATGTGCACAACATATGGTTTTTATGTGAGGATGAGAACAGCTGAGCTCTTGGATTCCTTGGATTATAGCTCATCAAGACCAAAGTCTTCAAGCCTTGATATTTAGTTGAATGTAAATACTTAAAAACCTTTTAGTGTTATCGCTTCCAAACAGGTATTTGGTGTAACTTTTAGCATCAAACCATGTTTCCTACAGTGTTTGTGAGAAATGTTATTGACGTATGCGCCATGGGATAGGTTAGAGATCTTCTGTTGCTTATTTGAGCTTGATTGCTTTCATTCTGACAAGGTTTGAATTTAGCAGATTTTATATCATGATGTTGCTTTCAAGTTGTATCACGTTTTTTGAGCATAGAGGTTTTCTAAATGTATTTTTCACATCAAATGTGACATGTCTTATGATTTAGAGTTTACACTTTATCTTTAACTAATTAATTTCCTTCTAAATCAAATTTGACTTGTTAAGGGTTGTATTAAATGTTGCAACACAAGCGCATGCATATGGACTCGATTCTTAGGATTGTAAATATGTTACTGAGGTTTGTTTTTTTATTGCCTGGTTGCAAGATGTGCTGTTGCAACTTTAGGCCTGCGGCTGTATTTTAGTTTAGTACACTACTGGCAATTCCGAAAAGATTACCGACATCACACTTGTGTACCCTTAAATTAAATTTTTACTGCCTTTAATAATCTGTTCGGTTCTTTTGACTTCGGGGAATTTTTTCTTTTTCTTTTTAAAGATTTTTATACGATAATTGCATTTCACCATCATATTCAAGCTGTAGTATGTAGTATGCAAAACTTCTCACTGCATATCAGTTCACCGCACTTAATGAAACAATAAATCATTCTACCACAGTCGACTCATTGTGTGTTAGCTTTGTTTATTAGAAACAGATTTAGGTGCTATCAACTGTTTTTAGCACACTGTGGACCTACTGAAATGCTTTATGTAGATTAAATGAGTACGAGCTGACAGTGCCCTCTATATGCTTTCTTATGTTACTGAAAAACAAACAAACAAACATGGAGTAAGATGTGATTACATCCAATACTTGTTAAAATTAGATATGCATTTGCTAAGGGAGCAGTACATTCAGGGCAGCAAAAGAACAGTTAGGTGTTATATATAATCATTTTCTGTTGGCTGTACTTGTAAATATAATGAATGGGTAAACATATATGGGTAAAAAGATGCAATAAATCATAATTCAGTATGCAATATTACAAGGACACAATCACTGTCGGTTACATTTTGAATGCTGAACATTCTATCAAATGTGAGTAGATTATTAGAGATTTTTCAATGCGTTACAATATTGCGTTACTCCCTAAAAAAAGTAATAATTGCATTACTTAGTTACTTTTTATGGAAAGTAATGCGTTGCATTCATTTTGTGTTACCTTTACTCAGCTGGGCTGGGCCTGCTTGTTTGTTTAAAAATAAATAAATAAAATAAAAATTAATTTTTGGGGCAAATTTAAAGGGCCCTTTTGCACCAAAAGTGAAATGAATAAGCCTCAGGCTGAGGGAAAGCAAATTCACTCCTGTACAGTAGAGGGCGCAGCTCAAACAAACCTTTCAGCTTTTGACTTAGGGGAATTTAAATTTTTTTATTTAAGATTTTTATAGATAATTGCATTTCAGCATCATATTCAAGCTGTAGTATGTAGGTTGTAGTATGCAAAACTTCTCACTGCATATTTAGATCACAGAAGAACAGGATGCAGGAGAAGAAAGTTAAAGTCTTTCAGCAATCAAAAAAATAAATAATCAAACGTGATGTTTAGTCAATTTTTGCTTATTAGTATGGTTGAATTGGATCAGCAGCAAAGCAATTGGTTAATAAAGTAAGGTTAAACAAAGCATATTGGTGTTATTTAACATATTTAATTATTGCAGGTTTTCATTTGCTTTCATTTCATTTTCATTGTTTTAAATAATTTTGAGGAATACTTTAGTGCAAGTGAGATGAGTAAATGCATGTTCACATTTAGTCTACAGTAACCGTCACAGCGCACACCCCCAACACTGTCTGCAGGAGGTATTTTTGTAGGCCAAAACATGGAAACGAGTTAGCATTTTAGCACTTCCGGTTCCATCATCCTGAAATCAATGGGTTTGTTTGAATGGGTTTTTGGTTAAATGCTTGAAATAAGGTCTGTGGTGAACACAAGCTCAAGATATTTTCACATTTCATTCTACAACTTAAAATACATCAGTAATACCCCTTATGAGTTTTACAGCTTTTACTTGTCTTGAAAAAGTCAGTTGCATGCAAGTGGCTAAATGAGGCTAAAGAAGCTGTCGGGGGCATTAAACGTCATCAGCCGAACAGGAAAACTCATTCACTTTTACAGCCTTGTTTATAATCGTGCTCTTGCAAACTATTCCAACTCAAACTTTCAGAGAAAATGTTTTTAAAAAAAGACTAAAAGCATCTTTGTATGCTTCTTGGTGTTGACAGTGAAGTCATGCGACAGTGGTGTAGTTTGTTTATACACTACGTTTAGCTTTTTACTTCTGGTGATTGAATTTAGTCTTCAAAATTCATAAGTTGTGTTCATTTGTGAAAATGAACAAAATGTGTAAGAATCATAAACCTTTGTTGGTCACAGAGCTTATTTTCTGCAATAATCCAAAAGCTTCGATTAATGAACCCTTTTGCGATACAGTTGAGGAAAGCCTTGATCCTTCGCAAAAGCCATTGGAAAAATCCTACTGGGTTTTTGTCAAGGGAACCAGGTTGACCTACAAAAATACATCATCACTGTAACACTAAAGACATGAGTTTTGGGCGAGACTATCTGTTTGTCTGACCAATCACAGACTGTTTAACAAGTCTTTTTTCTTAATTTTTATTCCTTGTGGTGCAGAAATTACAGCTTTAGCTAATCTAAAAAATGTAAAATACCTTCTATGCAAATTCATCAAATGATTGAACTGTATGAATGTTTTATGGTGTGTGATTTTTTTCGTATCCATGTGCGTGAGAATTGCGCGTTCGTTATGTACGTTAGAAGAACAGACACTGTCCCTTACAGAGACATCGCTCCCTCAGATCTGCAGGCCTGATCACCATCTCACGCACCATCTCCACCGTCCCAAACACCGGGTAAAGCTTCTCTGTGAACCTCTCGCTGTATGTGTAGATGTGCGCGCGCTTTTGGATGTCATAGAAGGACAGCTGCCCCTCCTCATAGTCCAGGTACACTCCCACCCTCCGCGGGATGAGCGACTGGGGCAAGAAGGTAGGCGGTGTGGTCAGGGCCTTGAGCTCGGACCCCCGCTCCAGCCTGAGGGTGAGGTATCCGCTCTGAGTGTTGAGCGGTCTGTAGCCTTTGCAGATGGCTGATTCTTTGGCCACCCCGAGACGCCAGTCACGGTCGCCCACTTCCACCTCCCAGTACCGGCGTCCCGCCGAGAAGCCCTCTGAGCCGAAACAGCACCACCAGCCGTCGAAGCGCCTCCGACTGCAGGAGACCCCGCGCCGCTCCAGGCCACACTGCATGCGCTTGCAGTCCTCAGACAGAACAAGGGCAGGGTTGGCCGTCTCTGGGTCAAAAGTCACCTCCACTGTAAAATAAGGCCGCACTATGGTTAGATTTATGATTTTAGGTTATATATATATATATATATAAAAAAAAAAAAATGGCAGACTGCTAATTAAAAAAGTTTAATGCTAGGACATTTCTAAAATAATAATGAAATACTCATATAAGTATGAAATACTTTTACAGATAAAAATATTCTGAAAAATTGCCCATTTTATTTTTCTACCACTACTTTAAAAAATCTTTATTTTTCTCATATTGTCCACCATTTGTCATTCTGATACATATATACTGTATATATATATATATATATATATATATATATATATATATATATATGTATATATATATATATAATTATTTTTTTATCTGTGAAAAAAACTAAAATCTAACATTACGCGAATAGTTGAAATATTATGAGAATAAAGTCGAAATATTTGGAGATTAAAGTCTTAATATTTTGAGATTAAAGTCTTAATATTTTGAGAATAAAGTCAAAATTATGAGAATAGCCTACAGTCTTCCGTATAAATTCTGTTTTCTTTTTCTTTTAGTAAATGCGCTCCTGAAGTCGAAATGCCGCTCCTGAAATGCGCTCCTGAAGTCGAACTATATATATATATATATATACCATTCAAAAGTAAGTCAGATTTTCTACAATAAATGAATACTTTTATTCAGGAATGCTGCATTAAATTGGTCAAAAGTGACAGTAAAGATAAGACATTTATAATGTTTCAAAATATTCCTTTTTCAAATAAATGCTTTTAAACATTCAGAATCCTGAACAAATATATTATATTTTCGTTTAAACAAAATATTAAGCAGTGACACATACCTGCAGCATCACATATCCAGTTCCACACTGAAACAAAGAGCAATATTTATGTTACTACATAAGATAATAGAAACTATTCCACTGATGGCCTGAATATCATTGCATTAAAATTGTGTTAAATAAATGTTTGATTGCTGAAACTATTACTCTCTCACCAATGTGTGGAATGTAGCCAGTGAAATCTAAAAAAGATCAGAGAGAGAGATTACCAGAAAGCCCATTCAAGACATGCCAATCATCTTCTCAATATCCAAATAAACTCAGGTCTGATCTAATAAAACTGCTGTATGTGATTTCATTCGAAGGAAACTACCATACACATATACTGTAAGCAATATAAGCTTTGTTTTTCCAATTCCATTTGGTGCAGAAATCACTTACAGCAGCTGTAGGTAATTATCCTTAGAAAATAATTCTAAGGCATTAATGTCATTGCCTGCTCACCGATCTTCTGGGTCTTTTGTTTTTGTACCAGCCACAGTCTAGGAATGAGCTCCTGCAATGTCAATGGTGCTTGTTAATAGATCAGTTAAAAATATAAATTGCAGATTTTGAATTTAATGCAAGTCTATGAATGTTGTGTATGTTTCCAGAGGGATCGCACCTTGTCGAGGTGTTCCCCAAGAACGAGGCCGATGAGCAGCTCCACGGCAGACTGCAGGTGTGACAGGTGACCCCGCTTCCACTGCAGCTCCACGTCATCCAACATCATCAACACCGCCTCACCCGGCCAGATACCGTGCTGGAGAGACAAACTGATAAATGACAGAGGCCGGAAGCAAAAATCATAAAATATATCTTTTCAAAACACACTTCAGAAACTGTCGATGTTCAAAGTTTTCAGAAAAGTTTATTTGTGTGCATGTGTCACAGTGGAGTTGTTTGTAATGAGAGAAAGAGAGATGATACTTCACTAACAGTATTTACTGATATTGAGTTACACACAAATGATTCCTAAGAGGACTCTGAGAGATGAATGAATTATTGATTAGGCATCAGAAAGGTGACGCTATATTGAAAGGATACATGTCCCAATAGACTTAAAGGTGTGTAATTTTATCGATGTTTAAATGCTTTCTCGTATCCAGGTTAATGTGTAACAACTATTAGTAATCTATTTGAAGGTTGACTTTCTCGAAGAGTGTAAACAATGTGGCTAAGACTGAAAAAGGGATAATTTACTCAGAAATGAAAATCCTGTCATCATTTACTCACCCTACCGGCTACAGTCAAATGTCTGGTTACCAAAATTCTTCAAAATATCTTCTTTTGTGTTAAACAGACGTAAGAAACTCATACAGGTTTGGAACAACATGAGGGAGAGTAAATGATGACAGGATGCAGGGATGCCATCAAAACCAGGCACTGGTTCCCTTGAAATGTTCCTATGGGTTTTTATAGTGGGGTTTTTCAATTTATGAATGAAGGTCTGTGGTAAACCACTTGATGATACTTGAACCTCTTGCTCCCAAATGTAAACTGCACACACTCACACCTGAAACGCTCTTATATAGTTACTTATTAGAAACATGTGTTAAAAAAAAAAAAAGATCCCGGGTTTAGACGTCATCCCTGCATTAACTTTAACAAAACGTTCTTAAAACATATTTCTGTTAGCTGGATAGCGGTTAATGACACAGTACACTACATTTATTTAAGTATTGTTGCAAAATGCATACTGTTTTACATTCTATTAAAATTGCAGGTAGTATAAAGTGTACACTGTGCAGTAAGCTAGAAGTGTTTGGCAAACTATTTGGTCATTATTTTAATTGAAAAACTGTACAAGGCAATGGTGAGTTTCCATTTATACAGCTTAACGGGTTGTGCATGTCTCTCTCAGGTCAGTCAGTGAGGTCGTTTGTAATCAACACAGTCGGACAAGAGGATCATAGCAAGGTTAATATCCTAATACTTAATCAGAGAGCAACCCAAGACTAAGACCCATAGACAGAGAGAGAGAGAGAGCCAGAGAATCAGACACTTCATTTACAGCATGGATTGATATTAAATTACACATTCGCAAACAAATTACCCCTAACAAAGAGAATGTTGTAACCATTAATATATTTACCGATATAAACGTATTTGCTATATAGAGCCCCACTAAACATTACCAGCCAAAAGTTTGTACATGCTTGATTGAATGTATGTTTCTCAGGATCTAACTTTTTGATATAAAGGCTTATGCTTAAATAAAAAAATTTGTTTTGTAGACAAATATAACTTGCGCCCTCCTATGAATTTCTTTCGCAAGATAAATAGGTGTGTTACATGTACATGTGCTACAGTTTAAAAAGCACCACAGGATGCATCTCATGAGTTTGTAGTGTTTGTGCAAATGTTTCTGATCCTCACCGGGTGTCTGTTGCGCTGTCCTCTGGTCCAGTCCATGATGATCCTTTTATATGAGCCCATGTCATGCTCTCCTCCCTGCTCAAGCATGCTCAGTAAATTACTCTTCCAGTCCCTCTTTTCGGGATGCAGATCGGTATAAACTTGCATGGGCTTCTCCGTATTTTCCTGCACAGCGTGTAAAAACACAAGACTTGGAATTTTATGATACTTTTATGGTGTATTTGAATATTGAAATCTCCAGTCCCCATTCATTAACTGTATAGAAAAATATGAGACATTTTTTTTAAATGTATCTTTTTGTGGAAGAAAGTCAGTCAGATGGCTCATCATTTTTGGGTGAACTATTCCTTTAACCCATTTAGACATTCAGGGCACATTTACACGACAACGATATGCTAAAAATGGAAACGTTTTTTGCAAACATACGACAACGATCCAGTTCACACGGATCAGCAAACCTGATATAAATAAGAGCTGTATTATTGTACTACGCAGGCCAGTAGTTGGCAATGTCAATTTGTAAAGAAAAACTACGTGCCTCTGCCTATAGACTGAATACATAATACACATGACGATTCAAAACTCAGGGGCCATTTACACGTCACTGTTTTCAACTAAAATGGAAAACTTTTAGGGCCCTATTTTAACAATCTGAAACGCAAGTATCAAACGCGAAACGCAAGTAACTTTGTGGGCGGATCTCGGGCGCTGTTGCTATTATACCGGCGGGATAAATGACTCTTGAGCCCGACGCAAATCTAAAATGGGTTGGTCTGAAGTAGCTACATTACTCATCATAGGTGTGGTTTTTGGGCGTAACATGAAATAAACCAATCAGAGGATCATCTCACATTCCCTTTAAAATCAGGTGTGCTTGTTCCATGGCGGTTTGCTATTATAACGGCAGATTTGCCAGGCGCACGCCAGGAGCGGTTCACAGCCGAGGAGACCGATGTTCTCGTCAGGGCCGTAAAAGACAGAGAAGTGACATTGTATGGGGATGGGAGAAACACACCCAAATTAGCTTCGGTTAAACAGGCATATAATAATTTGGGTAAATGTGTAAGCTAGATTTATGCCTATTTTTTTACATCTTCATGGACACCACAATGATTTCCCTTGTGTGGTAATATTTTTCCTAGTAATTATGTATGGTTTGCAAAAATGGCAACTGCTGCCTGCGTCTGTGTAGATGAGAGAAGCAAAGTGTATGCGCGTTGTGCACACACTACATTATGGCCAAGCATGCACCCTTAAAATAGCATCTGAATAAAGCGCCACTGACTTTAGACTAGGTTTTTCCTGGTCTGTGGCGGAATTGTTTTCTGAAACTGCAAAATAGCAACAGGGGACGTTTGCGCCGGAACACGCCTCCTCTTTGCGCTGAACCGCCCCCCGGAGCGCAAGTTCATTCCCTAATTTACCGACGTGCGTCTGTGGAGGGAAAAGTCTGCTGTGCGTCGGGTGCAAAATAGGAATGATACATGCGTCGGTGTACAAAGTCAATTGCGCTGGGTGCAAGATAGGGCCCTTTGTGCATTTTGGCCGTTCATTTACACGACAACGGCATTTGAAAATGATAACGTTATTGACATCTTTCCACGGTTGAAACACATACCTTCTGATGTTCATTCATGTATATTTTGTGCTAGTAGGAAGAGATGATTGGTTCACGTGCCGCTTGAACTGAGGCGCTACAGCGATCTGTCACTTCACATTAAAGAACCACAAAATTATATTTATTGTTTGAATTCCTTAAAAAAAAAAATTATAAAATTTTTTGAAAGCTGAGACTTTCTTTCATACCAAAAGAAACCTGCTCTGTCTTGTCTGTCGGCGCGTTGTTAGTGTTCTCTTTGCGCTTTGCTCCGAACATGATGTGTGACATGAGAGTGACATGGTTTGTTGGACGTAGCAACAGTAACTGGGGGGGAGGGTCTTTGTGAAGGGTCAATTTCAATTTTCCAACATCAGTATCAGTGATTCTGAAAATAATTGCCTCAGTAACTAGAGGCCTATTCAGCCCCTTGAGCTGACATTTATGACGCAGTAAACTTTTTAATAAACAGCCCGTGTCTGACTCAAATCAATTACTTTGATTTCTCAGACGAAATGTGCTGACAACAAGCTTTTTTAAAAGTACACTAAATCCGAGAGGCGGACGCCCTGGAGCGAACTACAGCTCAACACTTTTCTCAAGGACACAAAAGTGCTGCGGACTACAGTATACCATAACTTACAAACAAACCATGATTAGAGCTTGATCCTTTGAAAACTGACACAGAATTTTAAACCCTTAAGCCACTGGACCTGTCAGTCAGCCTGATATAAACAGACTAGCTGGTTACTATGGGGACTGGTGGCACTTTGAGTCTAAAGCTATTTTATCTAAGGATTTTATCTAAATATAACACACGGTTCTAACCAGCCAACATCAGCCTGTAATTAAAGTCATGCAGATCCTGAGAAATAACAGCTGTCTGAAGAACAGTGTGAATCTCCTATTGGATGCAGATAAATTAATACAGGAGGGTGAGTTTATTTGCTGAGGAACAGGGTTGTGCACCATTCAAAAAATGAACTGAGAATGTTTGTTACCATTCTATTTATATCCTGAACTTAAATTTAGGTAGAAAATCAGATGAAAAATTATCATTTAAATTTAAGGAAGTACATTTAAAATTAATTTAACTGCTTTGCTTTATATATAAAAATATTATAATAAAATATTGATAATATATTTTTTTGTATGAGTATAATAGTATAATACATTAAATTTGTATTATACACACAACATAAGCGACATTTATATTTTATTATAAATGTAATTTTATCAACAAATAAATTCTAAACTTTTATAATGTAAATACTACCAATTCAAAAGTTTGGGGTCAGTAAGATTTTTTTTTTTTTTTTTAAGAGATTAATATTTATTCAGCAATGACACATTAAATTGATAAAAGGAGACAGTAAAGACATTTACAATGTTGCAAAAGATTTCTATTTCATAAATGCTGTTCTTCTGAACTTTCTATTCATCAAAGAATCCTGAAAAAAAGTATGACGGTTTACACTAAAATATTAGCAGCACAAGTGTTTTCATTTTTGATAATAATCAGAAATGTTTCTTGAGCAGCAAATAATCATATTAGAATTACTTATTTATGAAGCTGAAAATTCAGCTTTACCGTCACAGGAATAAATTACATTTAAAATTTGTATTATAATTATATACAATAAAATATAATATACAGTCGTGCCCAGAATTAATCATACCCCTGGTAAATATGATCAAAAATGGCTGTAAAAAATAAATCTGCATCGTTTATCCTTTTGATCTTTCATTCAAAAAATTGGCAAAATCCTAACCTTTCATTTAAGTAAAAGAATTGAAAGTGGGGGGGGAAATCACATTATAAAATAAATGTTTTTCTCCAAAACACGTTGGCCACAATTATTCATACCCTTTTATTAAATACCTTTTTGCAATCTCCTTATGCCAAGATAACTGCTCTGAGTCTTCTCCTATAATGCCTGATGAGTTTGGAGAACACCTGACCAGAGATCAGAGACCATTCCTCCATACAGAATCTCTCCAGATCCTTCAGATTCCCAGATCCATGTTGGTGCTTCTTCTCTTCAGTTCACCCCACTCATCAGGTCAGGGAACTGGGACGGTCATGGCAGAAGCTTCATTTTGTGCTCCCAAACACATTTTTGTGTTGATTTTGATGTTTGTTTTGGATCGTTGTCCTGATGGAAGATCCAACCACGGCCCATTATATGATTTCTAGCAGAAGGTGTCAGGTTTTGATTTTTTATCTGTTGATATTTGATAGAATTCACAATGCCATGTCTCTGAATAAGATGTCCAGGACCTCCAGCAGAAAAATAGGCCCACAACATTAAAGATCCAATGGTATATTAAATTGTACACATGGGGTACTTTTTATCCTTGTGTTCACCAAACCCATCTAGTGTGTTTGCTGCCAAAAAGCTATTTTTTTTTTGTTTCATCTGACCACAGAACCCTGTGCCGTTTGAAGTTCCAGTCATGTCTGACAACTGAATATGCTGGAGTTTGTTCTTGGATGTGCGAGGAGCATTTTTCTTGAAACCCTCCCAAACAACATGTGGGGATGTAGGGGTTGTTTGATTTTTTTTTAATAGGCTTTCTGACCCCAAGACTTAACTAATCTCTGCAATTCTCCATCTGTGATCCTTGGAGAGTCTTTGGCCACTCAAACTTTCATCCTCACCGTCCATTAAGACAATATAGACACACATCCTCTTCCTGGCAGATTCGTAACATCTTTAGTTGATTGGAACTTCTTAATTATTGCCCTGATGGTCAAAATGGGGATTTTCAATTCTTTAGCTATTTTCTTACATCCACTTTCTATTTTGTGATGCTCAACAATCGTTTACTGCACATCAGAACTATTTTCTTTGGTTTTATTCATTGTGATGGATGATTCAGGGAATTTGGCCTTTGTGCTTCCTCATATTTAAACTCCTGTGAAACAAGAAGTCATAGCTAGACAATTTCATGTTCCTAGTCACCCTGGTGTGCTAAAAAAGGTAAATATTAATGGGAATATACTTCAGAGATATTTTATTCATAAAAAATTCTAGGGGTATGAATAAATGTGGCCAACGTGTTTTGGAGAAAAACATTTATTTCATAATGTGATTTCCCCCCCATTTTCAATTCTTTTACTTCAATGAAAGGTTAGATTTTTGCCAATTTTTTGAATGAAAGATCAAAAGGATAAACGATGCAGATTTATTTTTTACAGCCATTTTTGATCATATTTACCAGGGGTATGATTAATTCTGGGCACGACTGTAATTGAATTATATTCAAATAAAAAACTGTTATTTGAAATTGTAATAATATCTTACAATATTCGTGTTTTTACTGTATTTTTGATTAAATAAACGCAGCCTTAGTGAGCATAAGAGACTTCTTTCAAAAACATTAAAAAAATCGTACCGACCCCAAACTTTTGAACGGTAGTGCATACAATCATAATTATTATAAATTAGTAAAAGAAATATAGTATAGTTATAGTATAGTATAAATTATAGTCATAGTATAAAATTACAATTGTATATTAAATAAAAAATGTAATAATATTTTTCTACAATGTTATCAGCTAGTCTGTTATATATAGATGCATAAATGTAATCAGTTATATGGACCATGACAAAATAAGTAATCTATTTTAGTAGCAGCTTATAGATAGAGATAGAAGATAGAAACCTTAAACAGGACACATAAGAATAGATCTGTTCTTGTGTTGTGTTGAACAAATTAAATTCCTATTGTGTGTTGCAATTCAGTAAATTCCTCTGCCTGTGATTGAGTTCATGTTCTCTAACCTTCATCTCCAGAACGTTGGCGGTCTCCACAATGAACTCTCGACAGGCGTGCGGAGGCCACACGTCCTCTCCGGTCCAGATGTGAGCCAGAATATCTGACCTCTGAAAGACATCAGCATAAGAGGTTCCAACAGAGAGTTTGAAAATGTGTGTAGAAATCTATTGGAAATCTCTGAGCTGATGGCAGTGAATTCATTCATTGATCCTGGCTAAAGAAAAGCCAGGCACAATGCAATAATATATTTGTCTCACCTGACAGATCCTGTTGAGTTCTCGAGCGAGCTCCATTATAAACAGCTGACTCTCTGTTAATGGCTCTTTCTTTACTTGTTTCACTCTTTTCCGCGTCTCCTGTACAGAGATTTGGAAACTATTGAGTAACTAAAGCTACACCAGGGAATATAATAGCTGAACTTTTATATATTTTTTTCTTCTGAAAGTCATGAACATTTCCACCACATCTCAAATAATGCAATTGTGTCTGATAACATGAATTGACAGTTAAACGTGTTGGATTATAACTGCCGACTCCTTTGTCTGCATTATGTATCCATACTAGAGCTGCAAAATTAATTGTTAAAAGATTGCGATCTCAATTCAAACACCCATGCGATCTTATTCCTAAATGACAACAATTCGGCTGTCAATTAATTATTTTTTTTTAAATCACAGTGGAACATTTAAATCTGTGTTTGCGCCTCCGCTGAGCCAGAGAGCAGCTGTCACGTATAGGTATGAAACAGCTTCACAAACATCTTTTCAAAGTATCATTATTTCTGTGTTATAAAATATTCAATTTATCACAGAAGTACTGGGAAAAAAGTTTATAGTTCAGATATAAACGGATGTCTATGGAAACAATCAAGATGGCGCTTCAAATAATGATTGTATCATTATAATGATTGTATCCAGTAATGAAACAAGTGAAGTAGCCTATTTATGACTGAGTCATTGAATCATTCATTCAAGAGATTTGTTCAAAAACACTGATTCATCCAGACAGTAATGAAACAAGTGAAGTATTTATGACTGAGTCATTGAATCATTCATTCTATTTCAAGAACTATAGAACTATTTCAAATGAATTTACAAGCAATTAAAATTTTGTCAGAACCTCTCCTAAATTACATGTTATTTTGTTTAATTGTCTGTTTAGAATTGTGGGAGAATCGTGATCTCCTCTATTAAAAAAAATTCTCAATTTATCCAGAATCGTGCAGCTCTACTACTCACACACAATTAAATACAATTTTCATAGTAAATAAATAATTACATATTATTATTACACTTTCTGCATGAGATTGAACCAAATTACATAAATACTGTACATGTCTCATCTTGTTGAAAAACAAGTATACTACTTTAATAGCAGGCAAAATTGTTATGGTGGTGGTGGAAATTATGGTACAAATAAGTTTATTTTAATAAAAATCAACTCATCTGACATACAATGGCCAAAAGTGATGTCAGGCCTAGGAAAATTGACATATTCAACCTTTATTCAAATATTATTAAAAATGTGTTAATGATTATATATATTATAATATAATAATTTTGTGAGCATATTGCGTTGAAACAATGAAACATGCCAAATTGTACGGACATAATTTTTG
>NC_138737.1:7847297-7941203 GCF_965113295.1 Leuciscus leuciscus
TGCAAAGTCACATGTCATCGACCCCTAATAACCCAGCTAACACGTACAGTATATGTTCTAAGAATAGTTTGCAAACATTCCCATTAGGTTATGAAATGTTATTTCTGAAATCATTTAAAATGTCCCGTTAATGTTTTTCTGGTTATGCGAACGTTAAGGGAAAATTAAATTTTATAATTTTGCAAAAATGTTATATTTGAATGTTCTGAACATTCAGAAACGTTTAAAAAACATTAGACAACAGTCCAACTGAAACGTTTTAAACAAAAATGTATAAATAATTTTCTGTGCGAACATTTTGAGAACGTTATTAATGACCACATAACTTTGAAGGAACGTTCTATTAATGTTACTGGAAGAATGTTTGATCATAACTTTGCGAAAACCTTGCCAGAACGTTAACCAAAGTTCTGGGAACATTCCCTGTTAGCTGGGAATGTGGATCATGATCTGTTGTAACATTCCTCATTTGTATGTCACTTTTGATTTAAATCTTTAATAAAACAATAAATGTAATATAAAATGTATCGAATTGTTATTGAATGGAAATAGTTGCTACTGCAATGCTGTGAAAGTACTGAAGAGTTAGAAAGCTCAGAAAAGTTCACAGGATTGCACTGATAACCAATCACGGTTGCTTATTCACGTTCTTAGCCAGAGGGGTTAGTATTCACAGCTGAAGTGTAAATGGTTCTTTCAGGCATTATATACATGTGTCTGCATGCAGAGCACTCGGTTTGTCTGTGTCACCTTAGGGAACTGATAGATGATCTGTGGCTCATATATCCCATCTGTGGTCTTCTTAGGCCGAACCACCACCAGATATTCAAAGAAGAATTGCCCGCTAGCGTAGCGCTGCTCCTTTGCCTTTTCTTCCACGGGAGAGAGCTCTGTGCTAGCAGGTAGATCTGGTTCCTTACTAGTTCCTGCAAAAACAAACCAATGTTAGCTTTGTGATGTATTTACTGAGGCTGTTTTCATGTCAACGCAGAGAAAATACTACAAAAAACAACTGTTTATAAGTGTCCGATTTCTGAACTATCTAAAAAATGCGGCTCATCAGAAACAGCACTTGAAACGCTGAACCAAACAAATTAAGAGATGAGAAAGAAGGAGCTCTTCTGTGAATTTCCTCAACATTTCCTTTTGAGCCTGCTTTTTGGCAGCCTCCCCCAACAGAGAGCAAACAAAGCTGACAGGAATACCTTAGGAGTCCACTAAGTAAGAAAGTCTTGTTCCAGCTTGCCTCACCATACAAACCCCCAATGTGCCTTTCTATACACAACAGAACAATATGCTGCTCGTAACTGAAAAGACAAGAAGTGCACTAAGGAACAGATGCAAATTGTGTGTCTGACTGACTTTGTGAACTTCCTCGTGACTTCATAAATGAATTTCAAATGAACAACATTGCAAGCAAATCAAGTCAAAACCAGTTCGAAAGACTTTAATTCTTTTAGGCTTTTTGCCCTACTTAAACTACGAGACCGGAGAATGAGTCATGGTGAAATGTTTTGACAAGGTTAAGTACTTTTATATGCAATATAAAGCCAATGACCACAGCTAAAGATAACAATGTTTGTTGTGCATTCATTAAAACTGCTTTTTGGCACTTAAAACATACATAGAGTAAGATTCAACTACATTTATAAAAAATAAAAGGAGCTAAAGTAGCAAGATATGTGTTTTTAAAGATTATAAAGCAATACTTAAATAATATTTCCTCACTGTCTTTGTTGACTTTCCCACGGAAAGACGTAAATAACGTACTGAACCTCTTCATGGCTCCCATGTCTTGTTGATCTTCACCTGGAAGAAAGACACCTGAGAAACGACAGTACGAAACACAACAATTAATCAATTGCAAACACATAAAATTGTTCAGGAAAGCTCAGATATGTTCCCAGAAATGCACTGATAACTAACCACATTTGCTTATTCACTTTTTTAGCCAAATATGTTAGTTTTCACAGTTGCAGTGTAAATTGTAATTTCAACAAATGTAATTTATTCTTTCCCACGTTACTCTTTTTAGAAGTTCTTCACCAGATATCACAAAAAAACAGTCTTGCTAAACCTGCTTTGTTGTCATTTAAGAAGCTTTCCATATGCAAGTTAATTAACAGTAAAACATCAATATCCCTGATACAATATTGTGACAGCAATAATGTATTCAACCAGTCATACCAACACCTGATAAACCTAACTGACAAAACTATCACGTTTTGCTTCTAACATAACATTGTACAGCCATAGATAGATAGATTAAAGCAAGAGAAAAATAGGATAAATCGGCTATAGAAAAAGGTGGCAACCTTCTATCGGTCCATTATGTGGATTAAAAGAACATAATTTAAACAATTCTTACCATTTTCATTATACAGAATCACTAAAGCATTTGATTGAACTTAACTTACTCCGGTGTTTACGCAAGTTTGCCTTCGTTCCTCTTCTTTTGAGATTAATTCCGTTCATTTTCGAATCTCGTTGCGTAAATATTTATGTCGTGGGCAGTGTTTCCCACGGACGCAGCAAGAACACTACTGAGTGAGTGAGCGGCACGCTCTGCATGTATGCTTGCTGCTGATTCGTGAACATCAAAAACGGATGTTCATTCGAACCTATTCAGAAAGCGTTCGTGAATCACTCGACTCTAAGAGAGAAGTACAAACAAGCCTGATTTTACGTAACCGAAAACATAGTGATACGTAGCTTAATTTAAACAAATACCAGAAGAAGAAAAAAAGAATACCGCGCGGGGATGTATGTGTAAAAGCTACAGAACACTTAAACTAAAGTGTGAATCATTTTAACTGATTTATTGAACTGAACTGTTCGAAAGAACCGATTCAGTGAACTGAAGTCAAGGGCAGATCGGAATCACTGACGATTCAAGAGTTCTGAACTTTAGTGGGAGTTGCTTCTTTTCTCTGCTCTTAATAGGTTCATTATACAGTTCTTTAACGTGTATAAATGTGCAGTGTTTTTTCTCAGACGTTGCCTATGAAATTGTGGCTTATAAACATATAGCTACTGACTATACATTCAACATTATTTTATTATTTTATTTGTCTTTATGAAATATGAATATATTTTATGTGGAGGATTATAATGACAGCGGTCATCATTCAAATGACATTTGCTGCCTTCTTGGCCATGTGTTTCTTGTAAAACAGATTTTCCTTTCAGTGAGTCTTTTATGGTTAAATAAAGGTTGCTAAGTAAGTTAAAAATAGGCTAGGCTACTTGGTTGCCTTATCTGATGGCTTCATTTAGATTAATACTTGTTATAGTAATCCACAAAAACATTCTTAGAGGCATGTTTTTCTATCCCCCTCATTATCTACTTAGAAGTTATAGACTAATATTATGTAGCCTACTATATATAGACCACAAGTGCTTATTAAGAGCCTTAATGAACATCAGTTCTGAAAAGAGGTTTATTGCACATATCAAAAGTAGACAGATCCCTTTTCTACCCCAAACTGACAAGATGAAACAAATGCACTGGCATGAAAGTCGAACAACTTCAAAAGGTGAAAGTTTTACCTTTGTTGGTCTCAAGTCCTCCATCTGAGAAACTTCGTCTCTTATCTATTTCGACACCATCTTCTTCTTCAGACCTTCCTGTAGGCCAAGACAGACCGCTGAACTTTGTGCAAGTGTAAGTGTGTTAATTCATCTGTACGCTTCTCTTTTAGCCTTACAGTCTATTTACAAAGCAAAGACCATTTGGCTAGGTAAAGAAAGGTGTGTAAACTGAGCGACTCACGTTCACGTCGATCACTTCTGAAAGAAGAAAATAATCTCCTCCTGAAAGGATTTTCCCCTTCATCCAGTGACAGTCCAGCTATAGTAGTCAAAGGGACAAATGAAAAGATCAGGAATCTTTTCTTGACCTTGTAACGCGAGAATATTTGGAGCACCTTATACTGCTCATATGATCCATGTTAATAAAAAATGAAGAAAATTATGAATTTATTAAAATTGATTTAAATTCATAAACTCTACTTACTCCTAGAACGCACAGAGGAGAACATCCATCTCCTGGATGATGTCATTGTGTCACCTAAAAACAAAACAAAACAAAAAAACATGTAGCCTACGCACTTAGTCATCAAGTTCCTTCCTCACAGGGCAATAGCTATTTATTATCTCAGTTAATATAAAGCAAGAAAATGTTTTGCAATTTGGCTAAAAATATTTCATAGAGAACCGTGCCTTATGTTAATATCGTCGTTCCTTAAATGTGAGAAACTTCCATTGTATTTTCCCAAGGACTAAGGTCATAGTCCTTAGGTCCTTCAGTAAATATTAACTTGGCAACTCTTCATCAGTAAGAAGTCAAACCACACCCTTAAATGCAGGTGTGCAGAGATCACAGACATGGTTAACCTCATACCTGCTCCATCGCAACGACAAAAGATATTCCATATTCCTATTTTATGAAAAGCTCACCACAAATATATAGAGGAGAAAGCTAAACAAAAGTTGCATGTGTGTCTATGTTGAATTTGTTTGTCTCCTTAGTGGAAAACTCTGCTATTTTCCATATAGCTGTAAAACCACATACAGGAGCATAGAATTGTCATGTGGCTACAATGTGATTCACAAATGCATTAACCATGGAAATGCTTTCCTCACAACAGGATTCAGTAACTCTGTTCTTTGCACTTTTATCACGCTCCTTAACTGAAACATTGGTGTGGAAAGATTTTAAGCCATGATCACACCTCTACTCACATTCCCATGCTGGCTCCCTGTTACAACAACGGGATCAAATTTGCATCACAATTGAAAACCCCCTCACCTTTGTTAGGGCATGACTGAATTTACACATAGCCATCTAAACGCAGCCGCATAGATAACATCATTTGATCTTCACACAAAGTCAAATTTGCATAGCTGATTCTGCCTCACAAAATGTAATGCATAACATTTTAATAAAGTCTTTACATCTAAGCTATAACTGCATGAATTGCATCCAGTAATTGTCTGTTTTGTTTTTCTTTTGGATTTACTTAAGTTAACATTTGTCTCACCAAGTTAAATTTTGAAATGTATGTCAGTATTTCTGTATTTGTATTCTCATTCATGCTTTTGAAACATTTCTGAAACTTATTTGGTTTCTGCTTATTTGTATTTTGGCGATTTGACTAGCAACATTAATTCAATTGAATCTCTGTGTTTGGTTACACTGAATATTTAGCTGATACTCTTCTTGAAAAAGGTTTTAAACCAGCAATTTGTTGTTTTGTTATAATGCAATTTATTTCAATGTTTTCAGAAAACAATGTAAGAGCTTGTAAGATCTTCTTTTATTCTCGCCGTGACCATATTTTTAAGTACATCAATTTAAGGGATTTTTGCCAGAGACAAATTTTAATCTTAACATATCAAACCTCTGACCAATGACAAATGCCGTATGTATGCTTTTGCTGTTTGTTGTGCTATATGCTCTTTTAAATCACAGCATCCCTGCTACCTAAGTTCATATCCAGTGTCCTATCTCAAAAAGAGACAGCTCCCAGATTGCTGTCCCACTCGTTTGCTCCCAGATTCAGTGCCTGTTCATGTGGAGGTGTGAAGTATTCGATGGATGATTTGCATATCTATGAACGGTGCAACACATTTGATTGAGTCTCCTCTTGCAGGGCTGAAAGGAGAATAAAGACTGAAAACTGACCAACTGCTATTGCAACAAGCCTGGGCGAAAAGTCTGAAGTCTGAAGATGACATCTACACACAACAGAAAGCATGTCTTTATGGACTGTGCCACTTTTGAACTCCATGTGTGTGGCCAATGGTGCCAAGGGGGGAATTTGCAGGATTGAAAATAATCCAAGATATTTGAAATGAACAAAGACATTTGCTTTACATTGGTGGTCGATGAATTGTCACACCTGGGGGAACCCTTCTTGGCTTTGGGTGTTTCTCTCCCCTCTTTTCTCTCTCTCTCTAACATTTTACATATATGCTGTGTATAATTCAAGTTATTATCATCTCATACATCTATTTTGTAACTATTTTAAGTGTAACCATAATCATATAATGTCATTAAACCCTTTCAATTACAAATAATGTGCTAACTAGTTTTGATTTGCTATTGACTTTGAAGTGCTAACTATTGCAATATAATATCTTCACTCTATATAGCAATGCTCTCCCACATATTTAGCTATTGTAACGGCGCTTTTTTCCCTCATTGGTATAAGTAGTGGGTGGTAAAAATGTTTTCGCTTACATGGAACACTTTCACTCTTCTAGACCACGTTACCACAGGAAGTATCAGACTTATGATGGGCGGTGGCTCTATGTTAAAGCGCTTTCTACATGCATGCTGTGAAGCCGCTTGCACTTGTTAAAACAATCTGCATAAGAGTAGAGCATAAATTGTTTGTACACCAATGTAATGTAACAGAAAAAATCAGTAAAAACCTACATTGGGGGAAATACATCAGTAAAAACCTGTTAAATTGTTAATTGTCAGTGAAAATAATTTTACATTTAATCAGGCAATAAATGTATGTTTACTGAAATACTCTAAAAATAATAACTTTTTACTTATGCATTCAATCAGGGGTGGACAGTAACAAAGTACATTTACTTGAGTACTGTACTTAAGCACTCTTTTTGAGATCTGTAGCCGACTTTACTTGAGTATTATTTTTTCTGAAAACTTTTTACTTTAACTTCACTACATTTGAAAGACAAAATCATACTTTTTGCTCTTGACAATTCTGTCAAGGTCCTCGAGTAGAAAGTAGTAACGTCAGTCAGGGCCTGTCAACCCCATTTTCATTTTCAACATTGGGTTTGGTCTTCTAAATGCAAATTTTGTCATTGTTTTGGAGCACACTAGCTTATAGATAACAGTAAGGCTGACATATTCATACTAAAAGCCAAAACACTTTTCACAGAGATTTTAAATAGGGCACTATTTGAGTGAACAGCCATTTGGGTGTCCAAAACCATTGTGGTAGTAAACCACTGGAACTGTGTTCTAGAAATACATTTTAAATTGTTATGAGGGTATAGGGGCGATTTTCTGACACAAACAATATCTGATTAACGTGAATGTTTACTAGTCTTCTCGAATAGATGTCATCCTTTTTTTTTTTTTTACCTTGTAGGATGTTACAAAAGGCTCCCTGTCAGTTGATCAAAAGGGACAGTAAAGACATAAAGTAATGTTATAAAATATTTATATTTCAAACTAATGCTGTTTATTTGAACTTTCATTAAAGAATCCTGAAAAAAGAAAATATATCACATTTCACCATATCAGCATATTCGAATGACTTCTGAAGGATCATGTGACACTGAATACTGAAAATTATTCAGTATTCAATTATGACAGGAATAAATTACATTTTAAAAAATATAAAAGCAAAATTATATTTCACAATATTACAGTTTTTACTGTATTTTGTTCAAATAAATCTAAACTTTTGAACAGTGGTGTATACTTTATCATTATCATCAATTATTGTTAATATGGATTTTAAAAATGTATAAAAATATACAGTCACAAAACTGCCTGAAACATTGTCACTGCAATAATATAATTTTAATATTAATTGACAAATTCATAAACAGTTAATTTGCTTTGTATACAGTTCTGTCCTGGTAAAGCTCGTGTTTATTCCCAAAAAGAATCCCCATCCTCTCCCATACATTTATTGCCATGTTTTCGTGTAAGACGTGGTCGTTAGTAATACTCCGGGTCTTTTTATAGCTTACTGTATTCCCCACAGGATGACCTCAGGTCAGCAGTAGGTCTTCCTGTTGCCCCAATGACTCCGTCTCAGCAGTTATGTGGGAATATTTTGAGGATGCACTTCGTGACTTTTATATGTGGCGGTTGTTCAAACCTAGTGTAGATTTGGACTTTAGATTTATCTAATTTCAGATTCAGACAGTGGCATCGCTGTTGTTGGGTGCCATCATTTCAGTGTAGTTCAGAAATGTTCCTCTATTCACCTTTTTGTCCAAGATCTCCTATTATAATAGAACTTTGTCAAATCTCTTTTTAGGCCTAATAATGATGCTTGGACAAATAGACAGTATACTAGATGACATCTGAACTTTTCACACTACACAGCTGTTTTTATCCTACAGCTCTTCCCCAGCTGACAGGGAACGCTCTCAGAACTTTGGCAAGGATATCTCAAAATTATTAACAAACATTCTTCCAGTAACGTTTTGTTTTAACTTTGTTAAAAGTTATCTGCTTTAATAACTTTCTCAAAATGTTAGCACAAAAACGCTACTCGTATGTTTGTCTAGTTGTTTGTCTCTTTATCAACATAAAAATCCGATTGCACCGCAATAATGATAAGATCTGACCTCAGATCAGGCTGACCAAACATTCAAATCATCTTGTGAAAGGTAATGTTTACTCAAGAATACTGTAGCTCTGAGGAATGCAATTCTCGTTTAAAGAAGACTTAGCAAACAGATGTTCCTGCATGTCTCATCCACCTCTGACCCTAAAAAGACACTTACTGGAATAACATGTTCATTTAGAAGCACATTGCAGGTGGCAATGCTTTTCAGAATTAGTTTGAACTTTTAGAAGTTAAAGCCAGGGATTGTTCACCCAAGGTAATTATTGCTTAAGTATTCGTGTGAGATTAGAAGTAAAACAGGGAACAAGCATTATAGACTGCTTTTATGGTTATGTTTTGGACAGTTGGATTTTCTCATCACTTGTATTTTATGACAGTCTGGGAATTCTGGAAAATGTGTGACGTCTGGTCAATAGAAGGCGCAAACCTAACTGAGCCACACCAATTTTTTTACACACACAAAATCCTAATAATAATTATTATTATAAATTATAGGCTATACATTCATTTATGAAATGTATCTGTGCAAAATATGATTTTCCATCTGCCTGTCTGCATTCCTCAAGTTCAGCCAGTCTTTGATAGAGAAATCGCCCACAGGAGGCGGGTTTATGTAGTAGTTTAGCCAATGCTGTGAACATGTTCACGATATGAGATAAAATGTAACCAATCAGCGTCCTTAAATCTAACGAGCCACTGCTCGGCTCTCCAGTCCGGACTCGTCTACTCTGTTGGGGTTCGATTAAGCAAATCAGTGTCACTTGTAAAGTTTTGATGGATGGCAATTGTAGTCAAGGTAAAGAATGATTAAAGTGACATACAGGAGTCGTACATTAGGCACACGTGAGTCCGTTATTATTAATGCGTAACAAGTCGTGTATGTGCCCTCTGCGTGGTGACAGCTACTTGCACGAGCACATTTCAGTATGGTCGCATCTCTGGTGAGTGTTTTATAATGGATATTCGCTGAAGAAGCGTATCTTTTATAGGAGCTTGTGAGGGTAACGTTAAGTGGTGTTTATGTACATATCAAACACAGAAGCACAGACACGAACACTCACTCGGACAGAGGAACTGTTCACTGATGACAGTTTCGACACATTCAGAATGTTTTTCATTTTTCATTTGTGTTTTGGTGTTTAATAATTATGAATGGATCCGTATATTATCTATTTGCAGTCTGGTCAAGGCTGGTATAGTGGTCTGATGGCATCTCTATGTGGTCCGGTTTGGTATCGCATCCACTTGTAGCTCTAAACAAATGTAAAAAAAATTTTTTTTTACCTCACAGTTTCTTCTGTTGCACTGTATACGAAAAAAGTGAATTATTACAATTAAAACGTATTTTTTACTTTACATAAAAAAAAAAAAAACCTTGCCGAAAAATTTTTGTGAGGATCATCCTCAAACTTAATCCTGATTTCTGAACATGCGCAGAACACCATGCTGGACGAAGGCGAGTTACTAGAATACCAGTGCAATATTTAGGCCTGTTTACAAAAAAGACTAGTACTGCAGACTGGTACGATTTAGGTACGACTAAATAATTGCTTTTGTCCGACTGATATCGAGCTTTTAAAGTGCATGTAAATGCATATTTTACTCAGATAACCCATCCATGACACAAACTGAATTGGAATTTGAGAAGTGCTTTAGATTGACTGTGGACTGGAGTTCAGCGGTACATGTCAGTCAGCAGACAAGCATCGACACGTGTACGGTACACTCCCTTACCTTAAAGCAGACTATTATTTAATCATACTTTCTCCTTTCTGTACAGGAGGGCTGTTGTTCAGCACAGCAATGACAAAGCAGGTACAATTTGGCATTGTGTGTAAAAATCCTGCTTGTAACATGACACAATTCTTACATTACACCCCAGTCTCGTTTTCTTTTGGCACAAGTCATAAAATGACCAGGGCAGTTGATTCTTTTACAATAACCTCTATTACCTTTCAGGTCTAGAAGACTATATCATTCTTAAAGGGATAGTTCACCCAAAAATGAAAATGTTGTCATCATTTACTCTTCCTCATTTTGTTCCAAACCTGTATGATTTCCTTTCTTCTGCTGAACACAAAAGAAGATATTTTAAAGAAGGTTGGTAATTAAACAGTTGCTGGTCCCCATTGACTTCCATAGTATTTTTTTTTTCCTACTATGGAAGTCAATGGGGTCCATCAGTCGTTTGGTTACCGACTTTCTTCAAAACATCTTCTTTTGTGTTCAGCAGAAGAAAGAAAGTCATACAGGTTTGGAACAACATGAGGGTGAGTAAATGATGACAGCATTTTCATTTTTGGGTGAACTATCCCTTTAAGACCAATTCCCTAAACAATAAAAACACAGAACCAATGTTGCCCCAACCTCTAGGGGGCAATATAAGTACTATATGAAAGTCACTTTGTTTATTTCTTCTTTTCCATAGTTTTGAATACTGTAAAGTAACAACCCTTCATATATGGATATGCTAGCAATAATATTGTTGAACATTTTTAATGGGATCATGCAACATAATGCAAATTATTCAGTGAGCTTCCAGTACATCAACACTAAAATGTGTTCTTAAAGGGATAGTTAAATCTGTCATTACTCACCCTCAAGTTGTCCTAAACCTGCATGAAGTTATTTTTTTCTGTTAAACATAAAGAAAGATATTATGAAGAATGTGGGTAAACAAATTGTTTCTGATCCCCATTGACTTCTATAGTATCGGGGGAAAAAATGGTAAAATACTATAGATATTAATGGGGACCAGAAACTGTCTGGTTACCCACATTCTTAATAATATCTTCTTTTGTGTTCAGCACAAGAAAGAAATTCATACAGATTTAGAACAATTTGAGGGTGAATAAATAATTACAGAATTTTCATTTTTGGGTGAACTATCCCTTTAAGAGGAAGTTGTTCAAATTGAGCTGTTCTCACCATAGAAAATTCAAAAAAGCTTGTGGTATAAGTAAAACTCAGTTTTAAAGCTTTATATATATATATATAAACTATTGTTATGTTTTAATAAATCCGTTGCATCAGTCACTTTGACTTTACTAGTTCTTCCTGTCACTCAGGAAACTCAAGTCTTTCAACAGACTGTTTCTCCATAAATGCAACATAGGGAAATATTTTATTTTGCATGTGAAATTTTCATAAATTGCCTTTAATCTGAGTTTTTGTGCAGACTGCTAAGAGCACACACACACATAAAGTAGTCAACATGTGGATCAAAACCTTTCATCAAAGTTATACATGAATTTTGAACACTACCCGTTCTTGTCTTTGGACAACTTTGAACTTTTTTTGATCCACTTCAAATGTTTACTACTTACTGCCTCTACGGTTTGCTATGCATTTCCTCAATGTTTCCTGTTTATTCATTTCAAACACATCTTGCTAACTTTAAATAGCTTTCATGCTGTGAACTGACGTCTTTAACAGGTGTTTCTACGAAATGAAAGCAAGCATTATGGGAGATCAAACGATATCACGCTCATGTGGCTTGTAGGACAGAAACACAATGTGTTCAAGGTGACTTACCTTGCGAACTCGCTCCTGTGCCTCCGATTTGTAGCTTGAGAAGGTTGAAGATCCTCGGTTTGATTTGATTCAATATTTACCACATCACCTCAGTGTGTTAGCAAACAGGTCCACAGAAAAATACGTTTCATGCTCTTCTAACCTGCTGAACCAGTTTCTTCTATTTCAATTTTTTTTCTTCTATTTACTTTCTCTAGACCCACCTGGAACTAGTCATCTCAATACCAGTCTTTGTCCTCTCTCAGTCACTATACAACTGCATTGCATGTGTGTTTGCTTTGGTGTATGAGTCTTGAATCACTTTGCCGCTTCTGCTTTCATTTAGAGGAAGTGTTCTTGCAAGAGAAGAACCGAAGCGGACTGACTTACAGCAGTGAGGGGATTTCCTTGTTTCAAACACTGATGCTTATCAGGCCTTTCTGTTACAGGTGTATCATTTACAGAAATAATATTCTACCATATAAAGTTTGTTCACTGAGTCTGAGGTTATAAAAAAAATATTGCCATCACTGAAAGCTGATCATTTGTGGTTTTAATTGCAATTTTAAAATTAGCACATCTTCATGGGCACAAAGACTTGTTTACAAAGCACAGCAAGTGCAGTTTTTATGTGACATCTGCTGAATCATTGGTTATCACATGTAGCTTACTAAGCATTTCCGTTCACACACATTTAATGACAGCTAATAATTCAAACTTGAAAAATAAATCACTTTTAAATACAAACATTCAAAATAAATCTCTTAAAAATATGAAATATACTGAAATAAGTTAAAATGTCAGGATGAACTTCAAGCAGCGTTATTTTACTTTTTATTATAGTTTTTTATTAATAATTTGAATTATCTTTTCTTTTTATATATATATATTTTTTTAATTATAGTTTAATTTGTAGTAATTTCATTATGTGCTTTTGTCATTTTATTGGTTTAATGTATTCCTGTTTCAGTTTTTAGCTTCAACTTAAACATTTCATTTTTGTTTAATTTAGTTGAAGTTTTTTCAAATAAAATGTTTTATTTTATTTCTGCTTGACTTCGAGTAAATATTTTACGTCAAAGGGGTTCGATTGGCAGACAAGTTTGGGAATCCCTGCTCTAAATAAACAATATTTGAAAGAAAAAGCTACAAAGACAATCAGATAAAATGATTACGATTGAATATGCATTTGGTGGTACTAGCCTCATCTGTAAATAGTGCAATTTCCTTCGGCTCAGGGTGAAAGTATGGAGTAACAATATGATGTCTGAGTGCGTTGCAGAGTCTTTTCTGCTCCTGGAGTTCTTGCCTGAAGGTTGGACAAACAAAACATCTATGCATCACCCGCTTTGAGCTTATAAAACCGAAACCGTTCAAACCGAATAACTGTTTACCTGTTCTGGTTAACCCTTTTTTCCCACTCTGACTTTTGCTTCTTTTTACTGAAACTGTTAAAGCAGAAGTTGAAAGCAAACCGTACAAGTGCAATTAGTCACCACACACTTTCAGTCGTATTTTATCTGTGGTCTATTCTTATCTGAATTCTAATCCATTGGCTGAGCAAATTTACCCACTAAAATGTTGAGCGATAACCGATAAGCTTGTTTGTCAACTCTCATTGAGCTCTGCATTTACAGATATTATATTTGTCAATAAGATGAGTAAATACTGAACAATACCACTTACAACAAAACTTTCTGTTCTGTCTTTTCCTGTAGCTTGTGGGGATGTTGAGCTTCTCGCACTGCTTGAGTGTAGAGAGACGCCACATCAGCTGGAACAGGAACAAAAACAGACAAACTGTGAATGTGAGACCAATGACAGAGCTTAACAGAGCTAAAAATCATACATTTACTTTTTTACTGCCGTTTAATATTGCAGAGCACAGATCTTTAACACTCTCCAAACTCATAATTTAAACAAAATTGTGGATTACTTTTTATATAAAAATACATTTTAAAATATTGTAATTCAATAATCCGTGCATCGGAGGGTTAAACCATAAATGAATGATTAAATAAAGTGTTATTATTATTATTATTTTTAGGAAAAGTATTAAAGGGATAGTTCATGCACCCAAAAATGAAAATCCTGCCATCATTTACTCACCCTCAAGTTGTTCCAAACCGACATGAAGTTTTTTCTTCTGTTGAACATAAATAAAGTCAGTTGCTGGTCCCCATTGACTACCATAGTATAGAGAAAAATACTATGGAAGTCAATGGGGACCAGGAACTATTTGGATACCAGCATTCTTCAAAATATTTTCTTTTGTGTTCAACAGAAGAAAGAAACTCAAACCGGTTTAGAACCAATTGAGGGTGAGTAAATGATGTTGGGTGGACTATACCTGTAACTTCTTTTTTAAACAATAAATATTCTTTTATAATTAAATATTTAGAATGTATGTTCTAATAAATAAATATTCTCACCTGAAAGAGGCTTTATCTCCATTTCAACCGGAGGATCTACAGCTTCAGACTAAAACAAACATAAAGTTTAAATGTATTTAAGCCAGACTAGCATACAGACATCTGAATTTCAGAAATTCATTTAAGAATATGACGTTGGATCTTGTCTGACCAGAACAAGCTGCAGTAGATCATTCTGATGAACCTTTTCCTCTGCTGTCCGAAGGTCCTTCAACTGCATCTTCTCCCATTCATTCTCTCTCTGTAGCAGCTGCTCCAAATATGCCTGTTTGATTAAACCCATAGAGCAAATATATATACAGTATATGCTATATTTTTAAATATATTTCAAAATAGCCAAAACTATATTTTTTATATACTGTCAGTTTAAATATATTTAAATTGTTCAATATATATATAAACATTTTGCATTTACCCTGAATGTATTTTAAGATTGGAAATGGTATTTTCTTGAACTTTAAAGTACATTTTATAAAATATTTTGGCATTTGAAGGTTTGAACAAAACTGATTTTTTTTCAATTTTTTTTTCTTACAATATGGGAAAATAGTCAAATATAAATAGGTATGGTTATAAATGTTTAAATCAAACCACTGTGTAAACTTGTTTTTTTTTTAATTACATTTAGTAACTGGTCAGTTGACGAACAAAGTAGGTTGAAGGGAAGTGAAAAGAGAACACTACTGAGGTCTGGTAATATTGTGGTTTTAACAACATACTAAAATAACACAGGAAGGTTAAAAAAAAAGTGAACTTTGTGACAGGAATTAGAGCACCTTGACTTTGTCTTGTAGTTTCCTGCGCAGTGATTCAGTGACAGGTGGGTGCTGGGTAATCTGGCGCACCAGCAGCACGTCAGGGCATTCCAAAACTGGTTGAATGCGGATGGAAGAAGACTTCAAGGGTTTCTCCTTTAACTCGAGACTACAACCAAGAGTGGTCCCAAAAGGGGGGCCCGGAGTCTTCTTCTAAGCACCAGAGATGGAAGCAAATCATCAAGGCATCATAAATGATTCACACTAAACTGCATACTCAAACACATAGGCGTTTCCAAACATGTTTGGGAGCTAAAAAAAGGGATATTTAATGTGGATTTGTTTTGACAATATAAAACACACTGGTTGTTTGTTCCAAAGTTAACACTAAAAGAAAGTTTCCATCTGAGATGAAACACCTATAGATTACGAATTACCTCAGATGCAGGGAATGACTCCCATTTCCTGGATTTGAGGTTGGTGGGAATGATGTCATCATCTTGTTTGGATGAGAGCCAATGAGTGCTGATCTCTGGGCAGGGCCTTAGGAGAGTGATGCCAAATGATTCTGAAGAGAAATCAATGCAGGAGAACAATAATTGATATTTTACTTGCTGCGTTTATGCAAACTTGCCTTAAACAACATTTCAAATGGATTGATGTTGAAAATACAGGCTCTACTGGCATGCACAGGATGAATGGAAACTGTCCTCACGTTGTGAGTCTGGTAGTGGGTCAGTGAGAACGGCGATAGAAGAGTCACAGTAAGCCTTCTGTAGGAGATCTTCCATATCTTGTGCTCTCAGCAGCTCTGAGGCTGACCCGTCCTCATGTCCCACAAACAACCTCAAAATGACAACCGAAGAAAAAGTAACAAGTCGGTTTTTCATTCTTCACTTGGAATGCAAATAAAATAAAATGCAATGTAATTTGTTTAAGGAAATACACTACTGTTCAAAAGTTTGAGGACGGTAAGACTTATAATAACTCTCTTATGCTCAACAACTCTAAATGTCTTTACTGTCACTTTGGACCAATTTAAAGCATCCTTGCTGAATAAAAGTGATAATTTCTTTCCAAAAAAAAAATCTTATACTGTTTAAATATATTTTTCTTGTGGCCTAAAACTGTTTATGGACACAGAGAGAAAAGCCAATGATTGCACACAACAGATCTGTGAGAGACAACATAAGCATTACATAAAATAACTACATTAAAAAAGTCAACATTAGAAGATAAAAATAACAAAATATAATACGCCTTGTAATACTCGATTCTGACTGGTCGATCACTGCATTCTGCAGCCATTATTTGTCTAAAATGACCTCAAACTGTAGTCCCTGATTTCCTACACAGCTGTTCTAGTTTCGTGTCTAGTCTTTAGCCATTAATAATCTCTTAAGAAAATCTGCTTGTCTTTAGCGGGATAGTTCACCAAAAAATGAAAATCCTGTCATCATTTACACACTCTCAAGCTGCTCTAAACCTGCATGAAGTTCCAAAAATGATGTTGGTAACCAAACAGTTGCTGGTCCCCATTGTTTTCCATAGTATATAGAAAAAAACAAACAATGGAATCATAGTAGACCATAAAATGTTTGGTTACCAACATAATTTTTGGGTGGACTATGCCTTTAGTTTTAAGTGACCTTGGGTGTGTTTTCTGAGGGACTTACCTGGGTGGATGTGTTATAAAGCCAGCATTCTGTTGGAGCTCTGTTTCGGTCTCTCTCATTTCTGATCCGTTACTCGTGACGGTGATCTGACTATCTGCATTGACCTGCACACAGCATTAACATGTTCTGGGTTTTTATCTGTTAAAAATATAAAAAATTATTTCCCATTATTGAAAATGAAGCTGAAATAAAAACAAACATAAATAGCAGATGAAAAACTTTAACTTAAAAAACTTAATGAAAGTTAAAAATGTTGTCTTGGCAAGTACCAAAAGATATTACAACTATATAGAATAGTAGAAAAGCACATAACAAAATATAAAAATAAAAGCCAACTCAAAATATTTAACACTGTCAAAAAAATCATTTTACCTGTAACATCCATTACAATATGTTCACACAAAACAAATATTCTTGACTTTGTTAGCTACACTTTTAATTGACAGAGTTTACACACACACACACACACACACACACACACACACACACACACACACACACACACACACACACACACACACACACACACAAAAGGTTTATAAAGATTGTGCTCGCAAAAATAGTTGATGAAATCACCAAATGAAATATTTTAGAGCTGACCATAACTAATATATATATATATATATATATATATATATATATATATATATATATATATATATATATATATATTATGTATGTATGTATTATAGAAATTTACATGACTGTCCTGTCATGCAGGGGCGTGTCTAGAGCATTTTCAGTGGGGGGGCCATGCTGGGGCACTGCCTCCAAACGGGGTGGCCGCCAGTGACCAAAAAAAAAGAAGCTAAATTCTACAGTAGCCTATATTACGTAAATCCTACTGATTTTATTTTTTTAACTTGAATAAAGTTACTTGTAAACAAATGTAGTAATAAAGCACATTTTTGATTAATTTAGTTTTTTGTCATCCCTGCATCCATTAAGTTAAATTTGAGAGCCAGTGTTTATTATTTTTTGTGTTTTCATAAAACTAACAAGTTTATAAAATAAAAGCAATTTTAATAATGAGCCATTTTAAAAACCCAGAAGCAGAAACGATGTCAACTATTTTCTTTTAATTAGTTTGGCCATTACAATATACAGTAGTTTTATTCACAATCTCTTTCAAATAATAATAATAAAAAAATTCAATAAAAACAAATTCCCCCCACTGTAATAATTCAAATGGTTTGGCCAAAACATCAGTGTTTCATTTAGCATTTCTTTCAGACTCATTTACAAAAAAGCTGAGTAAAAAGCTTTGAAATTAAATTTTGGTATGTTTTAGCTTACGTATGTTTAAGGGCATTCAAGATGTAGGTGTCTTTTTTTTTCACAGTAGTTTCAATTTTGATATTTTTAGGTCAAACCGTTCTTGTCTGTCAGTCATATAATGCAGGTCTATGATCACTATCTCAAAGAGCATGCACAATTAAGTCCAAATTAAACAATTCCCCATCGTAAGTACACATTGATGGCCTAAGACACGAAACGAGCGGTTTGTGTGAGAAAAAGAGCAGTATTTATATCGTTTTTACCTCTACACAACCACGTCCAAGTGATCTGAGGGCGCGCGCGCTTCCTGGTGTGTGACGTGTGCGCGCGTTCTGGCTTAGTCTGCGCAAGCTCCGGAAAGAGCCGGACGTGATCTCGGATGTGTACAAGAGGTAAAAAACGATATAAATACTGTTCGTTTTCTCACACAAACCGCTCGTTTCGTGTCTTAGGCCATCATTGTGTACTTAAGATGGGTTACTTACTCACAACTTGCGACCGTTGTTTCTCTGACGCTGCACTTTCTTTGAATCGCGAACTTCAGTAGAGTCTATAAACTGATTGGCCGTAAAATGAACCAATCACAAGACATCTTATAGGGGGGGCACCTGGGGTGGCCAATCGAATTTCAGGGGGGGCCGGTGCCCCCCCTGGCCACCACGTAGACCCGCCCCTGCTGTCATGTAAAAATCTCAAATTTGAAGGTTTTCCATGGTCATGCGGCGTCTAAAATTATTAATATTATATCAAATCAAAAATGTGAGACATTTTCTCCCGGTTTCCAGACTAAAATGCATGTTTGAGCTGTTTTAACTGTAAAAAACTTGCATATCTTAAAATATGTCAGTGCCATTGTTTTGTCTCAAGATGCACACCAGTCATGTTTTATATAGGGCATGTTTATAAAAGCTACTTAAATGCCCTAACTGAACTAAGGCCTAATCCTGTCTTAATCTAAACCCTGCCTGTGAAACCAGGCCTTCATGTTTACTATAGACATTATCATGGAAAGTACTTGAAAGTAGTTCCCCTCGGGGTCCGTCACGTGACAGAGGACATCTGCTCCGTGGTTCATTACATATTGGCCTGGTGGGTCTTTCTCTGGTCCCTCTTTAGACTGATGAGATGTGTACACCGCTCCACCATCCTTATCAATATGGAGGACACCACCATCACGAGGAGAAATCTACATTAAAGTGACAGATGCAGGAGGATTTACAAATGATGTTCACACATATATCTCACAGAAATTCTTCCATCTATCCTCTTACTTTATATGATCCATGAGCAGTTGCGCTGATTGAAGTGCCATCCCCGAAAAAAACATCACATGTTCTTCTCTCACAGTTCATTATTACCGTTGCAAAATCAGCTTTCTCCACCCTAACCAGTTTTTCTCCTGAAATCAGATTAAACTCTTACTTACTGACGAGACTGTATGAACTATTTGTGATAGTACAGCATGAAGACTCTTGCACCTGGGAGCAGTTGTTGTTGTAGCTCCCCCTGCTGGTAGAAAGTGGTAAGACGTGTTCCATCTGCATGATCTACTATCACGGTTCCATCTTTCTTCAACACAGACAACATTTTGTCCTCTCTTGTGACCACAACCTATACATAACACATTTGTATTACAACAATCATCTATTGACACAGAAAATGTTAGTTTTAATTGACGAGGCACTCACTGTCCCACTAAAGGGATCTGTAGTTTGATAGGCCAGTATCGGCTGCACTTGGACTTCCTTCCCTGCCACAGTGGCAACTCTTAGGCCAGAGAGGGTGGTGGTGGTCCAAGAGCCTCCAGTAATCTCAACGTTGTTTTTTGGTTTTTCATTTTCTATAGAGATTTGTTCTCTAGCCTTGCCTGTGAACCACAAAAGACATTGTATATGGTTTAAGAGGACATTTCATTCATGTACACAACTGTTCAAAAGTTTGGGGTCAGTAATATTCTTTCTTTTTTAAAGCAATTGATACTTTTATTTAGCAAGGATGCATTAAATTGATCAAAAGTGACAGTAAAGACATTTAAAAATAAACATAAACAAATAAATGCTGTTCCTTTTCAGCTTTCTGCTCATTAATGTATAAAATGTATCATGGTTTACACAAAAATATTAAGCCGCACAACTGTTTTCAACAATGATAATAAGAAGAAATGTTTCTTGAGCAGCAAATCAGCATTTTAGAATGATTTCTGAAGGATCATGTGACACTGAAGACTGGAGTAATGATGCTGAATATTCAGCTTTGCCAAAACAGAAATAAGTTACATTTTAAAATATATTAAAATATAAAACAGTTATTTTAAATTGTAATAATATTGAACAATTTTACTGTTTTTAATATTTTGATCAAATAAATGCAGCTTTGGTGAGCATAATAGTGCATACTAGTGCATACATATGAATAAATAAATCAGTATCCATAGAGGTTTTCAATATTCGAAGAGATGTGTACATGTGTTTGCTAATAGCTACCTTTCTTGTCTTTAGTGTCTTTGGTGTCCACTGTCAGCTCTTTGATAGGCTCCGCCTCCTTTAAGGGCATGTGTGGAACCAGCACACACACTGGTCCAGAGTCTGGACTCGTACTGACTGTTCCGTCTGCAAACAGGACCTGAAACATACACACATACATACTGTATACTTCCTCTGAGGTCATGATTTCATTAGGAGTGTGCTTTTTGTGCTATATTATCTGTATTATGTAGCAAAAAAGTGAATTTTTGACGTGCGATCGTGTGTATATGTGAATACCTCAGTAGATCCATCTCTCTTGTGTTTGATGACAGTCCCTGTGCCGGTGATGACCCTGGAGACCTCAGTGTGTGTGCTGAAGTCTGGGGTCGGGTCTGAACTAGACCCAGCATTATAAAATCTCTGTCGTATCAGAAGAGATCGGACACAAGATTCCCCATCTAAAAAACACAGATATGACCTTACGGCTGCTCTCTGTGCTTAAAAAAGGGTAGGCCTATTCTTCAATCTTAAAGGCTGGTTCTACATTTAAAGACAGTTTACAAAATATATTTTCATGAAATGTGTTGAAAACTTGAAAACTTTTTGCAATGATTCATACAGACTAGAAATAAAATGTTTTGTATGGGTCATTCCTGCTGTGCAGTTCCTTTTATTAAGTTTTATGATAAAAGAAAAATTATATAAATTCCTTCTTTTATTCATTATATTAAGAAATCATTTAGAGACATGAAAATGTACTGCATCGAAAGAACCTTATGGTGCATGAATTTTATGTATTCAAGCTTTTTATCTATAAAAATGAAAATATCTCACCTGCTGAGTCCTCAAAATCAAAATGCAGGATGAGTCCATTGGGAAGAGATACATGTAGATTCAGGAATGGTGGAGGAGAGGAATCACCCATCGGCTCACAATGTACCTCAGGTACCTAGGAAACATTAGTAAGGGAGAAAATGGCTATTTAGTTATGATAATCAGCCTAAAATAATTTGCATGCTAAACTAAACTTACACCTAACTAATGTAAATCCTTACTAACCAACTTTTTTCCATTATTATTATTTGTCCAATCACCTGTTCCAGTTGGTCTGTACAGAGGGCACTAGGCTGGAGAGCTTGACTTTTTGTTTTATTCTGGCTGATCTGACAGCAGGAGAGTCGAATGCCATTGGCCAGTACAGCATAAAAAGAGCCATATTTCTCCGTCTCACAATCTGGTTTGACTCCAAGAGTGGCTGAATTGGGCAAAACAATATGTGTAAATATAAAAAAATATATATAAGTGATTTTGGCTAATTACGTTACATTACGTTTGCAACACATACCTTGTTTAGTGAACATGTCACAATCCTCTTTTTTTCTCTCTGAAATGTTTGTGTAGAACTGATGGCCATCCTTCTTCACACAAACCTTCACTTGTTTTATTCCTTAAGATGGAAAGCAATCATATAATTATGTACAAGAAGCTCTAAAAAAGCCAATGTATATTGTGCATGTATATTTTTGCATGTTTGATTTCTCAAACCTTGTGTGAAGTGAAAACTCTCCACATCTATTTGTCCTCCGTCACAGGGATAGAGAGACTGAACTTTGCCAGTGACCTGCACCAGTTTCCCATTTAAACTGTAGCCTGTGAATACCTATGTGAAATACACAAACATTTAGCCAATTAATTTCAAACTCAGCACCATCAATTCTAGACTATAAGCATTTTATGTGGTTATATATATTTTCAGACATCTGTTTTTCTCTCATATGCTGGTTCTTCAGGCGTCTCTGGAACATCTCTAGTTTTGTCTTTAATAGCCGAGCTGGGTGTTTTGGACATGATGTCTCTACTCTTTCTTGAGGACACTGAAGTCTTCTTGTTCTCCTTTACAGAGTCAATTTTCTCTTCTACTTTTGGTGTTGCTTTTCCTCCTTTTTCTTTCTTTGTCTTTTTGGATTGCTCCTCCTCCATTAATCTCTCCTGGTCCATTTTCCATGCCTAAAGTAAATACATCAGAAAAAGGACCAGTGTGAGGATCATGAAATCTGAAAATGTGTATTACTGAAATATTAATGTTACGATCAACATCTCAGCTCACTTTGAGAGAATCCTCTCTTATATATGGTTCTAATGTGTCTGAGCTTGGGGACTTCACTGGAGAGTCTAATAGAAAGAAATTCAATTTTAAACATGCATATCATTATATTCATAGTAACATATTTTAACATATATGTGATGTTATCTACATGATCCTGCTCATAGACACATATATTAGACATAAGATATGTTGCCTGTATTTCTGTCAGCCTCTGAAGGGGTTTGGATGGGAGTTCTTTCCGCCTCTTTCTTCTCCTGCTCCATCTGCCATTTTTCCTCTTCCTGTCTGGTCCATTCACTGATTGAGTCTGCCACATATTCCAAATAATTCCTACAAGAATAAAATAATATAATATAATATAATATAATATAATATAATATAATATAATATAATATAATATAATATAATATAATATAATATAATATAATAATAATTATATTATATCAAAATATAATTATTTTTAAATATAATTATTTCACGGTTCTTAGTTCATTCCAGTACTGTCAACATATAGTAAAACTTGAAATTCATAAATAAATCTTTTACATTTTGATAGTGTAAAAATGTTTATTAAAAAATATGTTAAGCAAATAAATGTTGAAATAAATTAGCTTTGGGTAATTGTACCATGTAAAACTTTCAAGATGAGACAAAGTACCTAAAGCCCACATCTGTGTGAAGTGATGTATCCCAGAATTCCTTGCAACTCCTCTGAGGGCTCATGGGATTGTGGCAGATGATATATGTGGCATTGTCTCTGGCACAGTGAAATGTGTCCACACATCTATAAGTCTCAGATGCAGACTGGAGGACCTGAATATGAGAAGAGATTACTCTCATTTGTCATTTTTTTAATAAAAATTTCTCATAGATTTTCAAAATATTATATTGAAATTAGAATTATATATTATATTATAATTATATTGCAAAAATATTATAAGCTGAGATTTGACGGTGGGTACCTGGGGGAAAACAGAAGCACTGTGCTTCTCTACAAAGTTCCAGTGTCCCAGCTGACGAATCAAGGTCTTCTGGAGATCTGTCACAGTTACTTCATTATCCTATATAAGTTATTAGGATATTAAAAACCAATCACTTACTAATGATAGTGTCAAGATAAATGTGTAATTTACTTGTATAACGTTAAAATTTCAGCTTTTTTATTTCAAAACTTCAATCATACCGTTGGTTCGTCAGTCCCAGCATTGTTTTTTGCTGATCCTTTAAAAATAAAACAACTGATGTGTACAATGAAATACTTCAACGCTGCTTTAAAAATATTTGTTTAGAAATTGAATGAATTTGCAATGAATGATCTTGTGCTGGTTTCACACCTGGTGTCCTGCTGTTGCTCCAATACAGGTGTTTGGTGAATTCAACAGGGTTGTCCCATGGTGTGGGGTTTGCAAGGTTCGATTGAGATATTTTAATACAGCTGTTCTCATCCACTGTAGTCAAAAGCATGCTCTCAAACACAAACAGCTGGAGAAGCCTCTGTAGCTCAGACCAGCTCAGTGACTCTGGAGATACGTCATCACATTAGGAAGAAAACTGGACTATAGGTCTATTTAAAACAGCAAGTCAGTGTCCTTGTTTCTCACCATCAGTGCAGAAGTGCATTAGCTCCTGTGATCTGGCCAGTCTAACAGTGGTGCTCTCAGTGTGTCTGCACATCAGGTTGGTCCACAAAAGGCTTTGCTTCATGATGTCTGCTTCAATTTTGACGACATCAAAACCATCCAGCATCTGCGACATATGAATAAGGATTTTATTTAAATAACAGTTGTGTCAGTTGCATCCATAAGTATTTACATACTGTTTATAGGTGACTTAAAGCTTAAATGTGCTTGTTTGAAACATGATCGATGTATCCAGGAGGGCAAATGTACAGAATAAAACATTTGTGTGTGCTTTCAAGCATTTATGGGAAACATAAATTCGCATATTCATACGCTCACAGGAAGCTGAAGGAGTCTCCTCGCTCTCTCATCATGGTGATTGAGCAAGAGAGGGTGTTTCATTGGGCTTTTCTGCATCCCAAGATCCTCCATGAGTTCCTGACATCAAACAAACAAACAGTTTATGGCAAATATAGATTGATTTTGATTTAAAAACCCAGTGACTTTTGTTGTTGTACCATTGGTGTGAGCAGGCATTTTACCTTCTTGTCTTTTTCATCCTGTGGCAGACTCAACACAGATGAAAGCATATAACTGATTACATCTTGGTCTGTTCTATCAAAGTGCTCCTCTGAATCAACTGATCCTGCATTGACTTCCTGTTCTGAGGCCACCACCTAGACATCACACAGGAAGACATTTAGCAGCAAAACTTAACAGCTTGTTCACAGAAATGTCTGCACTTCAGTTTTTGTCTCTTTAGTCTGTTCACTCATGTTGCGAATACAGTTTAAGGTTAACAGTCTTCTATCTCTTTAAATTAAAGGTTATATTGAATCCTACAAAGTTCCCTCACCTGTTCCAGCATGCAATGCAATACAAGAGGTACAGATGTGATTTCAGTAGGAATCCTGTCCAGTAGGTTACAGTAGTATCTCATATCAACCTCTGTGCTCTGAACAGGAGACTCTGGCTCTGCCGAGGAAACTCAAATAATCAGTTTTGGAGCACACACTGACAGCAGAGAACAATATATGTGAATGAGCACAGGATTTTGTGCTCTTATTTTGAATATATATTTTCCTAGTGTTAGTCCCGCTCATTTGCAGGGTCCGCTTCATCTGAATTATCTGCACACACACATTGGATTTGGCACAGCTTTTACACAGGATGCCCTTTCTAACTTCCTCCTTCACTGAGAACGCTGGGACAGTCACACACACTCTCATAGGGCCAATTTGGCACATTCAGTCCACTGAAATATTATTATAGTTTTTATGGTAACACTTCATAATTATCAGTTAACAAGAACAAGAATGTTCATTTCAACATTTACTAATACATTTAAAAGTAATTATTTGCATTAGTTAATGCACTGTGATCTAACATGAACAAACATTGAACAACTATATTTTATTTGAACTAACATTAACATAGATTAATAAATACTGTAACTAATGTATTGCTCATTGTTAATTAATACATTAACTAACGTTAACAAATAATACCTAAATTGTAAAGTGTTACTGTTTTTATTAATATATGCATAATGTGTGTGTCTGGTCCTGGTAAACCCTACGTTATGGAGACAAAATGTCTCCACAAAGATGGCAATATCCCCTTGTGGTGACATTTTTTGATCCCCGTGAGGAAAACAGTGTTTTGAAAATGTAAATATGCAGAAAGTTTTCTGTAATAGGTAGGTTTAGTGTAAGTGGATAGAATATACAGTTTGTACAGTATAAAAAACCAATATGTCTATGGAAAGTCCCCATAAAACATGAAAACACAACATATGAGAGTGTGTGTGTGTGTGTGTGTGTGTGTTAGTGAGTGTGTGTGTGTGTGTGTGTGTGTGTGAAGGATGTAATGGTAGAACCAAAGCTCATTGTATCATTTCTTGTACCAGGGACGTCCTCTGACACTACTTTCTTTCTTGGAGTTTGTACAACCTAAAACATAAACCATGATAAATATCAGTACCAAGAAACCCACACGTACATCCTGCCACAATACACTTCTGAAATTAAAGTCCCACTGTGGTGAAAATCAAACTTTTAATGTTGGTGTTTTTAATATACTTTAAGACAAACCATGAGAAAATTCATAAGTCAACACCATTGCTGAGTATTTTCTACTTAAAACTGCAGTGAACCAAAGACAGTCTCAAGAACGCGGTTTGAAATCACTGGTGTTTCTGACGTCACAAACTAACTTGTAACCAATCACATCAACATGTGATCGTCAACCAGTGGATCTCTGAGCTGGTGTGAATAATTGGAGACGGGGCAAATTTGCATATTCATAGAACCGCGTATACTAAATGAGGCAAGGGTGTAGAGTTACATTCAAGCTATTGTAAGATAAAATTATTGACTACAGTTAACTGATTATAACTTTTTTTTTTTTTTTATAACTGGCTAGTTTATTTGGCATATTATCAGCACTGCTATCAGTAAAGGCAGTCGTGTACCTCACTGGAGCTCTGCGGTCGGGACTGCGGGATGGATCTGCAGGCCAAAGGCACCTGGATCAACCTCATGCAGCTGAGATAATGACTGTACTGTCTCCTCCAGTCCAGGCTGTCATACACCAGACACGCCACACTCTCAAATATAGCAGCTCCAAACGCCAGCTACAGACAGTAGTGGATGATAGTACTATAATGTAATATGTAAACTTCTGCAGACAAAACAATGGCACTGACATATTTTAAGATATGTCACTGCACGTTGCTTTCAGTTAAAACAGCTCAAACATGCATTTTAGTCTGGGACTAGTTTAAACCTTGTCTGTCTTATGTGCACCTTTACTTGAGAAGCATAATGACATCAGATATTTTGTATTTTGACATCAGATAAAAATCTAAATTTAGTTTTTGCTCAAAACAAGATAGAAAATCTGCTAATGGGGTAAGAAAAATAATATTGTTTTCCCTTCGAATTAAGTTTATTTTTTAACCTATTGCCAGATATTTTTTTCTTGTTTTAAGCATAAACTCATTTCATATGGATACGTTTTTCAGAAAGTAAGATTTAATATCTTAAGTCATTTTGCTTCTCCAGTGTATCTTGATTTAAGAATGTTTAGATATTTTTACATAAAAACAAGACAAAAATTCTGAGTAAAGTGCAGTGTGGTACAAGAATTTGTACATGTTCACCATTTCTTCAGCATTGTCTTTGTCCTGCGGCAGCAAATGGATCTTCACGCTATAGCTCAACCTGGCCACATCACTGAGTCTGGATCCCATATTCCCACTGTTCAAGACTTGATCCAACTGCTCCCAGAACACATCTAGCTCCTGCTGCCTTCTTTGCTTAAGAGTCTCAACTTCTGAACACAGAGCAAGTTAAATCTTGGTGACTTTAAATCCTGATTTTGTATGTATGCAAATGTAACATCAGCCTCCTAATATGAGTACAAATACAACTACATCTCAAACACCAAATCCAGCCAATTCTTCATACACTATGTAATATAATTTGAAAGGAATAAGTGCAATGACATTCTTAGTAACTTGCCCTGATCTTCAGGTGAGTGATGGTTCTCCTCTGCTGCTGTTTCTGTTGTTGCCTCTGATTGGTCTTCTCTCTCTAAGTTCAGTTTTATAACATTGGACACATGGATTCCCAGAGAGTCCAGTGCAGAGATCAGATGAGGTTGGTAGAATCCCACTATCAGGATGTAGTGCTCTGGCCCGTCATCAGGCTCATCATCTGGACAGATATGTTTAAACTCAATATTAAAACACTATTTGCAACCCATTTCACTTTCAAATCTGACCTATTTCAAGGATATTCAACCAGAAGCAATGTTTTTTTGTTTTTTTTGGTAACTGGATTCCTAGTTTTAACCTTTTAAGTAACCGTGATCAGGCTTCACCTATGTATCTGATTGTATTTTCCTCTTCCCCTCTGCGTTTGAGTTTGGTGTCTTTGGTTGGAACTGGAGGCTCGGCAGCTTTTTTCCCCTTTGCTGCTCCTTTACCCCCCTGATCCTTGCTGGCAGAATTCAGGCCCGCTTTAACATGAGCATTCTCCTCTACAGCCTTAAATATACACACTCTGTGTTACTGTTTATCAGAAAGCATAAGTATGATAAAATGTTTCCATAGTATATTTGATTAGATTTTTGCAGAATAAATCTGTGTCATCACATATTAAGTGTAAATGTAATTCTCCCCTACATAATATAATATTTTTTCCATAAAGTATTGTTCACAATCTGGTTATCAGTCTTAAAAGCTTTCAGTCGTATACCATATTACAAAAATCAAGTGTCAATCTGTTTATTGTAAAGAGAAATAATAGAATAACCATGACATTAGTCAACATATATTGCAATACATGCTTTAGCTAATGGTGAAAAGCTCTCACCTTCTGCTCAGCAGCCCGTCTTGCAATGTCATTGTTTTTGATGGTCAGAAGCTGGAACTTTATTAATTTTGCCATCAGGTTCACAGTAATTTCCTCTCCAACATCCATCATAGACTTTGCAAGTTCAGTCACCTACAGAAGCACAAATTACAAATTACTGAAACCATAAATGGACAACATAATTTGACATTATATTGTCATTTTAACTTTCTAACTGGTTGAAGGTCTCACAAGACATTATGAAAATTATGATTCTACAATAAAAATCTATAAATAATTTGTAACGCTATACTGAGATTACCATTTGTCATGGTAATAACAATACCCACCTCAAAAAACATGGGACCATCTTTAGTCTTTCTGGTCTTTGGATTTCCCAGTTCATTGATCTGTGTCACAGAAGATTGGTTTATTTACGACAACTGATTCTAATATTTATTTTATTTTATTTCTTATATTTCATTACTTCATTAATGAAATAGAATTTGATCAGAAACCTTTTCCAGAGTGTCCTCCCAGGACAGCACGCTGAAAAGCTTGCGTAGGGGCTGTTGGACGGCCTGCTGGAGGGCGTTTATGAGCTGTTCGTCCTCGGCTCTCTCTACCTGCACCATACACAGACTGGCCCTCCAGTCATTCTAGAGTCACAGATGATTCAGATGAGGGGGGAAATACTTTTTTTTTTTTTATGAAGCAATTCTATATTCAGCAGTGTTTACAAGCTGTACACTGGCTTGTTGGCTATTGCTATAAGATTTAGCAATTCATTTGTTTAAAGTGATACACGAAAACAGATGTATGTCAGGGACTGATCAGTAGTCACCATTCACTTTCATTGAACCTTTTTGTAATATACAATGAAAGTGAATAGTGACTGTGACTGTCATTCTGCCTAACAACATAATGGTGAGTAAATGATGAGAAAGGACAGTTATATAAGAAGAACAACAACAACAACAACAACAACAACAACAACAACATTTAGTTGAGCACAGTGAAGTAACGTTAGAAATTTCAAACACGTAAGTTAACGTAACATGACAGTTTATTAAGCGCCATTAATATGTTACCTCCTCAAATACAGCATCATTAAGAGCCGTTTGCCAGCTTTTGTTAGCAGCAGCTGTCCCAGTTGGAGTTACTCTAGACGGAGTAATACTTTTAACGTTATTCCGTTTGGGGGGCATATCATCAACTTAAAATTCACTAAACTGACTAGCGCCTCTTGTCAAAAACACTGCCAATAAGTAATTAATTAGTTATTATTCTTTTCTTTTTTTTTTACAGTGTAAATTCTACCATAAGCTTACATGTCTGATCAAAAGTTTTTGAAAGCGTCGTGGTAACCTATGGACACCAAACAGGCTTGCGTCTTCTATGCGACGGGCGTTTCGAAACGCCGAGCGTGCATGCGCAGATGAAATATAGACCATAACGTCACTGATGTGCGCCAGCGCTGAACATGGCGAGCAGTAAAAGAAGTGCGCTTCTCTCTTCACTAGCTGCTTATGGGGATGATTCAGAGCAGGATTCAGATCCAGACACAGATGATCAAGGTATAAGTTCTAATGAATGTTAGGAAAAGCTTGTAAATACTGGGGGTTTTGTAACGCTGATGGCTTTGTTGTTGTGGTTAGGTTAACGCGCCGCTACAAATGACAGCGAATGCGATGACATAGACAATATTTACATTTACATAGCTTATTTTGTGAAATATATTACTGTCAGGAGCTGAACTAGCTATTTCTTGATGGTTGGCTTAGTAATAAGTTATTATTACGACGAACACTTGGCCGTGGAGTGCTGTAGAGGGCACTACGTATAAAGAGACTCGTTCTCTATTTTATTTACTTTATGATAAAGTTTTTTTTTTAAGCTATGTTCTTCTGGTACTTTATGTAATTTTTAGTGCTGGGCAACGATTAATCGCATTCGCATCCAAAATAAAAGTTTGTGTTTACATAATATATGTGTGTGTAGTACTGTTTATAATTATTTTGAAATACAGACATATGCATGTATTTATTTAAGAAATATTTGCATGTCTATACTGTACATATATGTATACATAATTTATATTATATATAAATATACATATTTTATATATAAATAAAAACAATTCTTAATATACATGTGTGTTTTTATATATTCAAAATAATTCTACACAGTACACACACACACACATTATGTAAACACAAACTTTTATTCTGTATGCGATTAATTGTTGCCCAGCACTAGTAATTTTATGCTTCTCACATTCTATGTTGCGACTGTAAAACGATTGTAACTTGGTGTTAACCTATACTGTCATCAAAAAGATCTCATATTAATGTATTATGGATTTACATGTGTAGTATATAGGCTACCATTGTAACTATAGCCTATCTAATTAAACTCAAAATCATTTGTCACGTTTTTTTAAACAGTATTTGGCTCATTTGTTTCATGTGATGTGGAAAATCATACTTCTGCCTTTATGTATTTATGAATTTTCTTATTCAGTTTGTCTCTTTCTGATCTATATTATGTAATCTTAATACATTTCAGTGTTTGCTTTTTAAGTGATAACAAACTGGTTGTGTGTCGTAACGCCCCTTGATATCATCAGGAATGGAAGTCAAGGTTTTTGTGAAAATCTTGACGAGTGGAACTGAAAATGGTTTCTTTTTGTTCTGCAGAATCAGAATCTCATGGTGGATTGGTGTCGGCTAGTTACGGAGAGGATGACGTGAGTCGTGTGGAGGAGCCAGATGAGAAGCCCTCGGAAAATGAGGATAGTGATGAGGACAGCACTAGAAATTCGGTCAGTTTTCACCATATCTTTTTCAGTGTAGGGTTTTTCTAGTGTCAGACCATTACATCCACATGGAATCCTATTCCTCAAAATTATCCTTCACATTTTTATAGGACCTTTTTTATCTTTTTTTTTTTTTTTTTTAACTAGAGGAGACTAGAGCCAATTGTAACAAAAGGAAATTGTGGCAAAAATTGTTGCAAACAAAAATGAACAAATTACTGAGATGAGATTACTTGATTTCTCACTTAATTTGAAATATTAAAAAAAATTCAGTCCATATATATATATATATATACACAGTACAGGCCAAACGTTTGGACACATTACTATTTTTAATGTTTTTGAAAGAGGTTTCTTCTGCTCATCAAGCCTGCATTTATTTGATAAAAAATACAGGGGAAAAAAAGTAATATTGTGATATATTATTACAATTTAAAATAATTGGTTTTCTTTAAATTATCATTTATTTCTGTGATGCAAAGCTGAATTTTCAGGATCATTACTCCAGTCTTCAGTGTCACATGTGACATCCAGTCTATCACATGATCTTTTAGAAATCATTCTAATATTCTGATTTATTATGAGTGTTGGAAGCAGTTCTGCTGCCTAATATATTTGATGAATAAAAGGTTAAAAAGAACTGCATTTATTCAAAATAAAAAAAATATTTTCTAATAATATAAATCTTCTTTACTATCACTTTTGATCAATTTAACACATCCTTGCTGAATAAAAGTATTGATTTATTTCAAAAAAAGAAAGAAAAAAAAATGACTGACCCCAAATTACTGACCAGTAGTGTATATTGTTGTTACAAAAGATTTCTATTTTTAAAACATTTGCTTCTTTTTTATTTTATTTTATTTTTGACTTTTTATTCATCAAAGTATCCTAAAAAAGTATCACAGGTTATGAAAAAATATTAAGTAACAGAACTGTTTCCAACTTTGATAATGAATCATCATATTAGAATGATTTCTAAAGGATCATGTGATAGACTGGAGTAATGATCCTGAAAATTCAGCTTTGCATCACAGAAATAAATGATAATTTAAAGTTTAATAAATTGAAAACCAATTATTTTAAATTGTAATAATATATCACAATATTACTTTTTTTTTTTTTTTCTGTATTTTTGATCAAATAAATGCAGGCTTGATGAGCAGAAGAAACCTCTTTCAAAAACATTAAAAATAGTAATGTGTCCAAACTTTTGGCCTGTAATATATATATATATATATATATATATATATATATATATATATACACATGTATGTATGTATGTATGTATGTATGTGCTGACATATTTTCAGATAAGTCTGTGCAAGTTGCTTTCAGTTAAGACAGCTCAAACATGCGTCTTAGTCTGGGACTAGCTTTAAACCTTGTCTGTGAAACTGGCATTTAGGTACTTTTGGCACATATGCTTTTTATATTAAAAGATCTCAAAGTAAATTTACTATTGCACCTCTTCTGGTAATTAAAATTTATTTCTCTCTAATTCAACTCTGATTATTACTGAATTCCCTGTCATTCTCTGAGAACCATGGTTGTAACTTTGCACACCTGAAGGGGGAGCTCTTGAATATGGTTTGGTAATATGGTAATGTGACTTTGGTGACCCTGTTTTTTTTTTGTTTTCATAGGAAGAGGAGGAGTCGGACTCAGGGCGGACCCAAGATGATGTGAAGGTATTTGACCCTACCTAAATTCCCTGTTCTGGGTATCAAACTCAAGACACACCCTTCCTAAATTTACTGGAGTGTTATGATTGATCTCAAACCAAGAGAACACTGCATCACTCCATCTGAGGAACATGTGTGTTTGAACTTGCATAGAAGGGACGCATGAGTAGTACAGCATGTCCTTAATGTTTTTTTTTTTTGCCCCTTTTTTTTTAAACATCAGGTTTATGCACACTGCAGGTACTTTGAAATTTACTTAGCTGTTTTTTTCCCTTACACAACAACAGTACTAAGTTGGTACCTTTATATTTTGATGATATTCAATGATAATACCATGGTACTCGATGATAATATTTGTAATGTTTTGTATATGTAGTAACTGTTGCTGTAGTCACTAACATAACTGCATGTACACTACCATTCAAAAGTTTGGTACAGTAACGTTTTTTCTTTTTTTTTTCTTTTTTTTATCACAAATACAGTAAATACAGTCATACTGTGAAATATATTTTTGCATTTTAAAATGTAATTTATTCCTGTCATGGCAAAGCTGAATTTTCAGCATCATTACTCAAGTCTTCAGTGTCACATGATCCTTCAGAAATCATTCTAATATGCTTATTTGCTGCTCAAGAAACATTTCTTATTTAGAACAGCTGTTTAATTTTTTTGTGTGGGAACTTTCTATTTGAATCTTTGAATAGTACGTTAAAAAGAACAGCATTTTATTTGAAATATAATGTAAACGCCTTGACTGTTACTTGACAATTTAATACATCCTTGCTGAATAAAAGTGTGGTATTTACATGGTGCTTTCATGATAGTTTTAGAAAACACATTTATGTTGCTGTTTGATGAACAGCATTTCTCATTATTAGTTTGAATACCTAGAATCTAAATTCTAAAGTAATCTTAAAGGAATTCAGATGTGCAAAGCACTGCATTGGCAAGTTATTTCATGCACTGAAATGACTTTTTCACAATAGTAGCTTGTGATGTTTCATCAATTTAGAGCCACACCCCAGAGAGAGAGCGCTGTTCTTCATAATCACTAAATGATATAAGACATGTTTTGTAATGAAATGATTAAATTATGATTGCTTAATGAGAACGTTTTCAAATGTAAGAGTTGTGGTGCTTTTTCTTTTTATGTGGGTTCAGTTCATGTTTGTCCTTGACTGTTTTTTCACCCCAAAAATGACAATTCTCATTTACTCGCATTTACTCGTTACTCTTGTTGTTCCAAACTCATATGGTGGTGTTTTTCATTAGGGCCCAAAAAGGGGAATTTTAAAGAAATCTTTTTTTACAACTATTTTCCACACAAAAAAAGAAAAAAAGCAGCATTTGTGTTTGGAATGGCATGAAGGTAACAATTCCTTTTAAGCGCAGGCTGTAATCTTCACTTGCTTAAGTGTCTGATAACTGTATTATTCAGAAATTTGTTTTGTCTTCAGTGTTGTTAGTGCATGCAGGGGCATGACAATGAAATAGCGAGGGGTAGCTCCTTTAACCCGTGGTCCCATTTTTGGGCTAATCTAAATGAAAAAGACCCCTTTTTAGGCTGGCCCCCTGCCTCAGTGGAGATGGATGGGTCCTTTTTTTGTGTCTAACATTGTTTTGCCATAGTGAGTTTTCAAGTGAAAGGACTGTTGTTAGGATTTGCGCTTTTGGCTACAAGAGGTTAATCTCTTAGTGAGTCATATCTTTCTCTCTGTGCTGTCCTAGACACATTTTCTACTTGGGCGCTTTTACGAGACGATTCTTCCATCTGCACATTCTGTTGCTGAGTGACTGTATCTGAGATTGTGTAAAGGAGGACAGTGAATAGAGGCCCAGTGTATTTTTCAGCCTAGTTTTACTCGGGGCTTTTGCACTTTGGTGCAGATTTCATCACGCCTTGGGTTTTAAGCTTTCCAGGAAAGACATTTTGTGTTTTAAAAGCTACAGCAAAGGATTGAACCTTTTCTCTTCTGAATCGCTAGTAGTGTATAAAGACATGCGTTAATGATCACGCTATATTTGCGTAAAAATATTTGAAAATAAAAAACTGTTTATCCTTGGACTTTTCTGTTGGACGTTTTTGGAGCTTACACAAGGGGGTGCTAACACTTTTGTTAAATCAACAAGCAGGCACAGTTATTATTTGATGCTGATATTTCCAAAATGGCCAAATATCATCTGATTAAATGGTTTTAACAGTATATCACTTGGTTTATCATAATTCATCTTATGTGGATGGATGTACAAGCTTACTTGAAAACACTTGAAATCAATGTATTATTGATTTTCAATATGTGTTTTTTACCTTTTCTTCTATTATAGGATGTCCTGGAAGTGGAGGTTAAAGACCCCAATGAGCTTGTTGGTAAGTATCAAATTAATCATTCCCTCATCTTCAAGTGAAATATCTTTCCAAAGAGATGCTAGAAAGCATTGATGTGTGTTTGTGCTCCAGCCAACATGGTGCAAGAAAGTTGCTGAGGTGTGTGTTTGTGTACCTTGGCCGTGCCCAGGAAATGAGTGATCCAGGTTGGATTGCTTCAGTTCTGTTTTATGGCAACTCTGTGTGATATTAGTTTGATTATAGTGAGACCTCAGGATCGTACAGCACTTCAATTGTAATGCTTGTTCATCAAAGTTTAATTTTTCTATGAGGGCATTTTTCTTTTTCCACTTAAGGCCCATTCACACCAAGATCGATAACTATATTAGCGCCCACATCAACAGATGATATCGTTCTGTTTATAATGAGCTCCCAATACAGTTATGTTGTATGCCGCTTTAAATGCTAGAGCTTTTTAAAGTCAGGTGGATTCTGATTGGCTGTCAATGTTTTTATCATTCATCAGCTGGAAAAAATTGTTCTGGAAGCGATTCCAATTTCCAACTAAAGGCCAATTCTCACCAAGAATGATAACTATAACCCTAACTATAACAAAAACTATTAGTGTCCACTTCATGCACGATAATGTTCTGATTATAATAAGCATGCCCTGCAGTTATCTCCTACTGTTTTAAATGCTCAAGCTCTTTATAGTTGGGTGGATTCTGATTGGCTGTCAATATTTTTATCGTTCATCAGCTGGAACGTAGAGAGAGTACGTTCTTCATGAAAAAAAACGTAACAACGTAATACATGCATTAGGCCTAGAAGTTTGGGCCCCTAAATTTTTATGTATAAAAACTGTATTTATAATGCCATATATCTTTCTGATGCACTCAGAGCCAGAATATTCTACTTTTGCAATTGTTGGGAGTTACTGTAAACAAGACATTTGGACGAGTAACTGAACGTTCCACTTTGTCTTGTTTTTCTTCACATTAAAATGTGAAAAGATCAGAATAGACCGTAGAAAGGAAGGTCTTGCTGGAAACTCAAAGATTTGCTTTGTGGTTGGGAGACAGAAGATCTTTACATTCGGCTCTAATTTTCCCTCCTTCTCTTTTTTGGAGTCTTTCTGAGACTGGAGTTGGTGTATGGGCTTTGTGTGTGATGGTGCCACTTGTTTGGGTGAACACTGAGTTCTGAAGATGCCTGAGAAATGAGTCATGTACAGTTAACGCGTGATTACTCTGATGGAGAGGAAATGACAAATGGGGAGAGATCTACTGCTCAAAAACCAGCTAAAATCACACTAAATCATATCAGGAATAAGAAAGCTGGCTTGAGAGCAACAGTGGGGATTTTAGGGGTTTTATAGAAGACCCCTGTCTTGCCAACATTCCTGTGCACACTTGCTGCCTGCTGCTACCACATTTACTCTAATCACACTGTAATTAAGACATGTGTGAATGCTTTATAAAACACAGCTTTCAGACCAACTACAGTTGAATCCATGAGAGCCACAAAATCGCAAACTTTAACAGTTTTATACCAAAGTTTTTACACTTTCTAAGAAAGTATTAGTTGTGTTTGCCTTTGTTCTAGTTCTGCCATGGCGGTTGCTAATAGGGTTGGGGGAAAAAAAATATTGATTTCTCGATTTTAATCGATTCTCATTTTTATGAACCGAAATCGATTCTTAAATGACAAAGAATCTCTAAATTAGTCTATGCTGTTTTCAGTTTTCCGAACATTGTAGGTCACCTACAGTACCATCCAATAAATCAAAGAAGCTTTTTTTACTTTTGATATGAAACAAAGTCTTAGATTTCAAATTCTGTCCATTTTATTTATGAAATTCAAACAATAAATACCATTTTGGCTCTCTTTAATGTGACGTGGCAGATCACAGATTAAGCGAAGCAGCAGCATGTGTCATGTCCGTATCATCTTTTCCACTTTACTACTACTATCATCAATCAGGTTTCAGCCACGGAAAGACGTCAATAAAATGGCTTATCAAATCGCAAGATTGTGAATCAAAGTTTAATCGAATAATGAAATTTGTGTCAATACCCAGCCCTAGTTGCTAGGGTGTTCTGGGGTTGTTTTTATGTGGTTGCTATATTGCAAGAAACATAAAATATATTGTTCCTATGTATAATTAGCCATCAATAGTTTTAAATTGATCCATTATGTCGTTCACAATGCTTCATGGGAGTGTAGTTCTTTTCACCAGCAAAGCCATTAAGGAGACAGCCTTCTACCTTTGTCTTTTCCTCTTATTTTCAAATACCTTTTTGTCCAATTTTGCTTCAAATCAAAGTTTGTAATGTTGTTATTCACCTTAAAAGAACAGGAAAAACCACGGTCACTGATTAAGTGCGCTAGCACTGTTGTACTCTGTGAGACAGGTTTCCTTTTCCTTTTTTTTTTATTAAATTTTTTTTTATCCCACAGTTTATGGGACTTATTTTTCCTTTTTTAACATCCGCCTGGTAAAAAATAGCAAATCTGATCACTTGTCCTAAAGCCTGTCATCTTGAGAAGCTGCACAATTTGAGGTTTCATTTATGTAGGAGTTATGAGTCGATTTTCAATATTTAGGATTAGGAGTTTCCAAAATCCCTAACCATAAAAATGAGCAATAATAATAGAGAATTTCAAATGTTCAATTTGCGTAAGGCAATTCTTATGAAAAATGATTTTACCTTTCCGAAATTCCGACCTACCTCAGCAAGTTTCCATCGCTAGAGGGCCTGTTTCTACATGTTTATGTCGGTGTGTGTCTGTGCATTGCTTTGGGAAGTGTGCCACTTCTAGAGTGCTCCACCCAGCCCTTCCCTGCTTGTGTGTGTGTGTGCGTCTGTCATGTGTTTTAACAAACGGAGGCATGTTTTGGCCCACAGTCGTTGCCTCAGACCTGTCCAGAACAGCAGCCAGGGGGTGTGAGAGAGGCAGATGGGGGAGGAAGGGTGTGTGGGATTGAGAAGAGAGGAGGTGAGGTGAAAGGGAATTCGGCAGTAGCCTGTTCCAACCAGTATGGTTTGAATAGTGTTCACTGCTGCATGTGTACGCAACCACAAATTCCATTTCTCCGTAATTTGCTCCAGAGATGTCTGACAATCTGCTGATAGACACTTCTAGTTTGAAGGAATAAAGAAAAAATACAGAACACAGTTCTCGCAAATGCTTGCGTAATTGTAGTAGATTAGTGTCATTTTAAAAATGTTATTTGGGTGTTTGGAAACTTTATACCGCTGATGGGAGAAGGATTTTCTTCATGATTTATTTCTTTTTTATATGTTTATAGTTTTTAGTATGTGCTCACTTTTTAAGTTGGCAATAATTTTCGTTTGTATGAAATATGTAAAAATCTAAACCAAAGAAAATTTTTATTGCACAACATACAGGCCCATCGAAATATATTTTACTGAAAAATTATACCAAAGAAAAATTGTAACTTAAATAATTATAAATAAGCTTGCACACTATATACACACACACACGCGCACACACACGCACACACACACACACACACACACACACACACACACACACACACACACACACACACACACACACCTTACCAACATGCTAGATATAACATGCATAGCAATGCTCTGGCATCAACAATATTTTCTTGAAAAAATGTAGTTTGTTTTTATGAGCATATGATTGTCATTACTCTGTTGCAGCACACCTGTTTATACTGTAAAGTAAATTGTAACATTCATGTATTTAATTCTTCAAAGGAGTATTTTGTTGTTCTTTATAGCACAGTTTTCGGAGAAGGTTCGGAACATGTCTCCTGACGAGATCAGAATTCCTCCTGAACCCGCCGGGCGTTGTTCCAGTCATCTGCAGGTGAGATTGTTGCTCTGTTCTGTTTGAGATGTTCTTGACTTGCTGCCATGGGGTCCAATGAGAGAACTTGTTTTTGATCAGTCTCAGCTGCTATCAGATAGCTTGCACGCTGACCATTCACAGGCTTCTGCATATTGCACAAACAAACAACAAGACTGGGCCAAAATCAATTCTATCTGATTGTTTGGCTGCTATGCAATTTCCAGGAGTCACATTTTTACACACAAAGCTGTGTTAAAGACTGCTGTACTGATCACATGTTAGTGAGGTCCTTTTAGTTATAAATTAGATCCTAAAGGACACTTACATTTGTGAAAAATCTCAACTTAACCAATGATTTTGGACATACAGAATTTTTGACAGAAGTCAACACATTTTCCACTCCTTTTGTGGAAATTGTTGCATGATTATTTGAATGAGCGCTTATTGACTTTGATAATAGGCTGCTGTACAATAATTTCAAATTTTTACATAAACATGATGTTAAAAAGTAGTTGGTCAATTTAAATGTCAGTCAGATGGCCTCTTCTGTAACACTTTACAATAACGTCTCATTTGTTGACATGAACTACATTAGTTAACATGACTACAGAATTTTTTAGGCTAGTCTTAGATAAAGGTAATTTCATCATGTACTAATAAATGTTTTAAAATAAAATGGTGTTTCTGTTAACATTAGTCAAGGCACTGTGAACTAACATGAACAATCGTATTTTTATTAACTAATATTAACAAAATCAAGCATGCTGTAAAAAATATTTCGCTCGTTGTTAGTTTAGGATGTATGCTGCAAAGTAGACCTGACTTTATGCCGATTGTATTCTCATGCTGAAATAGGGTTTTTAATTAAGTCATCATCTGTATAAACAAACACTGTCTGTTACTTTTATTTGCATAAATACTTGAAGCTAAAGTCTGGGTTATTATAGTTAACTAAAACCATAAATTCCATACTTCAAATAAAATAATTTTTAACTTGATGTACTAAAATAACAAACAGAAATATAGTATAATGTGAATTATGTAGACATACAGTTTTATTATATAAAACTAATAAAACTGACAAAAATGCACAACAAAATTACTAAACCTTTAACTAAAATTAAAATGAAAACAGGAAATACAAAATACTGGTTGAAAATTAATAATAGTATCTTAATTAAAGGGATAGTTCACCAAAAAACGAAAATCCTTTCTCACCCTCATGTCGTTGCAAATCCGTAAGACCTTCGTTCATCTTCGGGAACACAAATTAAGATAATTGATTAAATCTGAGAACTTTCTGCGCCTCCATATACATAACTCAATTTCCACTTTCAAGCCCCAGAAAGGTAGTAAAGACAACGTTAACATAATCCGTGTGACTACAGTGGTTCAACCTTAATTTTATGAAACTACGAGAATATTTTGTTCACAGAAAATAAAACAAAACCTTTCTGGGGCTTGAAAAGTGGTAGTTCTTGGATTTCACCAAAAATATCTTAATTTCTGTTCTGAAGATGAACAAATGTCTTACAGGTTTGGAACAACATGAGGCTGAGTAATTAATGACAGAAATTTCATTTTTGGGTGAACTAACCCTTTAAATTAAAATTACACTGGCTAAAACAACATAGACTGTGCATGCAAATGAACAATATGATTGGTGCTTCTAATTCTTGATGAATTCTGAATTTTCCAAAGAACTTTTTTTTTTTTTTTTTTTTTTTTTTGTTCGTATACCAGCTGAAAAACATTCTCTCAGCTGCTCTGTTTTGGTTGGACTGCTACACTACACTTTGTCATCAGCAGTCATAAAAAGAGATCATATGAGTTCATTGTTTTAGTTCTTGGCAACGTCTTTAGAGCACATGTTCAGATCCTGGCTGACATGTTTTATGTCAGGGTGTGGCACTGGGGGGGGGGGCTCAAGGGGGTGGAAGGTTGTGGGTGTCAGTCTTTCAGGTGTTTTGCCTCACCCGGGGGTAAGGACTGGCAGTTTGCCCTATATCATGCAACTTGCGTCCTGTCAGAACATGTCCAGGGATTTAAACATTTGAGGTCAGGGATGTCAAAACCATGTTGATGCGTAGGTCATTTTTGAACATATTTCGTTAGAATAATGTGGTTTGTTAATATTTATTCATATCTCATTGTCAAAATTCTTATTAATCATAGCACTTCCTGTTGTGGCTCCGTCTCTCGTGAGCTGTTGGGACAGGTGTTACACGGGCGTGGTTTTCACACTCAGTATTGTACAGCCTAGTACTGATAGATGGGCTGTGCTTTTCCACGTCATGATTAATATCCTGTCCTTGTGGCTATGCTTTTATCGCTGCTCAGACATGATCCTCATTCTCTTATACACCTCAGTTGGTCTTCCTGCTAACTTTCTTGTAGTCCATTTTGTACAAATGAAGATCAGTGTCTTAACTGTCAACAAAGGACTTTTAAATTTATTTGACTTCTTGGAATGTGAAGGAAAACTGCAAATGGCACATCTCCAAGTGCTTCTTGGAGTCCGGTTGTCAAAAATCACCCTCTAGTTCTAGAAACTCGCAGTCGTACAAAGACTTTATTCATTCCTAGTGTCTCACAACAAGAGAGGAAACAGTATTTTTCTTGTTTCGTAGTGCACATTTGACATAAACCTGCATTTAAAATAAAAAATGGACAATTTGTTTATTTGGCAAGATCATGCATGCATTTAATATCAATAATGATAGGAAAAATAATTAGATAATAAGACTGTTGTACCTTTTCTGTTTGTAGGAAAAGATCTTCAAACTTTACGAGCGGAAGCTTCATGGAGACTTTGATACAAACAGCCATATTCAAATGAAGAAAGAGTTTCGCAACCCAAGGTCTGGAGATAACAAGTTTTAATGACCCACCATGCACCAGACATAACCTTAAGCTGATTATATTTTGATACTGTTCAAAGTACTGTTATTTGTTTGCAAACTAACCATGTGTTTGTGTTTGTGTTTATAGCATTTATGAGAAGCTAATCCAGTTCTGTGGAATTGATGAACTTGGAACCAATTATCCAAAAGTATGTAATGTTTACCTTTTAATACCATGTAAACACACATTGCTGTTTTAAAAAACTTTTTGTGTTTACTTCTCCATAGGACATGTTTGACCCCCATGGCTGGTCAGAGGATTCGTATTATGAGGCTCTAGGTAAATTTTGCTTAAAATTAAATTTGACATTTCAACTCATATGGATTAGATTGATTACATCTGTTAACCATTTGTGTGCTATTCTCTCCACAGCCAAAGCTCAGAAGGTGGAGATGGACAAGCTGGAAAAAGCCAAAAAGGAAAAGACCAAGGTTAAAACCTTGAGGCACTCCACTTATTATTATTATCATTATTATTATTTTTATTTTATATATATATATAATATTAAAAGGTTTGTTTCTTCTATATGGGCCAAAACCTCACTGACGGTTACAATGTTTTACCCATGTGTCTTTAGATTGAATTTGTGACGGGCACTAAAAAAGGCACCACTTCTAATGCAGCAGCTCTGGCCACAAACGCAACAACTGCCTCATCCACAGGTACAATGCATGATTGAGTGTTTTAAGCAAAAATACGGTCTTTAAAAATGTAAAGTGATGAAATTGCAACATATATAGGCAATGTTATTGTTGTATAATAACAGCCTGCTATACTTAGTATTATTATTATTATTATTATGATAAAAATATATATATTACCAAAAAAGACTTCAAGATTTAAGGCTTTTACTATAAAAAAAAATATATATATATATATATATAATGCTTTTTCCCCCAACTGTATTATTCAGCATTTATAAGAGAAAATCAGTCCTTTTTTTTTACTCCTAGTGTGTCGCTACTATGATAATAGTTGCATAAGCCATTTCTAGTTTCATGATAATGAAATGCAAATGTTTAGGGCTGTCACTAACGATTATTTTGGTCATTTGGTACATTATTGGTGGATTATTTTGACGATTAATCAAGTAATCGGATACACTTTTTGTGGTAATACAAATAGACCTAGGTGAAGAACCATTAAAATGACTTAAAATACATTGGTATAATAACAATGAGGCAATAATAATTGGTTCAACGAAAGTATCAAAATTGAGCAACACTGATAAAATACATAAAACACGAAACTTATGTTCATCATGTATGATAATAAATGCCTCCATAGGGCACCAACGGTCTGGTGATTGTTGTTGTTACACTTTACAGCATGATCAAATCCTTGTTTAATATTGTCCAAACAAGATTTAATTAAAATCTCCAATTAATCTTTGATATTTGGCCACTTCTTTATGATAGACATGCTACATCCACTGTAATTTCTTGGGGAAAAAAAACATGTGGACATCAAAACATGCAAACTCAGAGCGAGGGTTTGAACTTTTATTTGAAATCACGATGAACAACAGTTTGCTTATTTAGAAATGTATTGATGTATTCTCCTGTGTTGACTAAGGTTTATAAATGATTTACGTTACACATCTGGTGAAATGGTGCACGTTGCATTCCCAGATGAACTGCATTTACTGTGAACGGAGACGCGTTGAGACGCTGGAAGAAACTCGTAACTTGCATGCATGTAAATAATCCACATGCTCCTCACCACTAGATGCAGCTAAAAATCACACACTGCACCTTTAAATGGTTTTGATATATCGTGCAGCCTTTGAAAAGGTCTAATAATGCCGACATGGCCAAATTGCAATCGAGAATTTTTTTAAATCAAGTACTCTAATTTAATTGAGGAATTGTGACAGCCAAACATATGTTGAATTATAATTCAGTCTTTGTTGGTTAGTGTTACTGCAAACAAACCTACCATTAGTTCTAGTTGAATTAAACCTAAGTGCTATGACCCAGCAGATGCTCAGAAGAGGAAGAGCAAGTGGGATTCAGCAGTGCCAGTGACCCTGGCACAACCCGCCCTCCTCACCACCACTGCCACCCTCCCTGGAGTCGTCTCTGTGACCACAACAGCCAGCGGCACCAAGACCACTGTCATCTCTGCAGTGGGAACCATTCTCAAAAAAGCTAAGCAATGACATGAAAAAAAGTGTTGAAAATCAGTTTGCCAGATTGATAGTCAATGGCAGTGTCACATGGAAAAGTAACAGGTCCTGCTGTTTTATTTGAGCAACAGATTTAACTGTCTGGCAACGGGAATAGATGGTCTTTTTTCTCATTTTCAGAAAGAGAATATTTTGGATATATCTTCATAACGGCATAATTGTACCAGACATTTGTGTAAAATTTGACTAGCTATTTCAAATGCATTCATCCGATGGTTGATACTTTTTTTGTATTTAAACTTCTTGGTTGTCTTTGCCCAGATGTTTTCCATTGATTTCATGTATGTAAAAACTATCCTGCAGCTGTCATGCATTGCAAGTCATCTGAACTTTCATGTCCAACATATGAAAACTCTTTCAAACTTGCAACAAATTATCGAGTAATTTTGCATTTTATTTTTCCTTTTAGTAATCATTAATTGTTTGATAGATGACCAGTCAGGTTTGCCTTATATCTGTTTCCATTTTCATGTTTTGGATAGGTCATGTCACACAGAACACCAATTAAACATCACTGGAGTCTTCATTCAGTATTCTATTACAACTGATCAGGGCTAATTGACTGTATTACTGCATTTATTGTGTAGACAGAAGGTGGTCTTATAATTTGGTGCAAGTTCATTTTTAAACTTCTTTTTTCTGTCATTTCTGTCTTTTATTTAATTTTAGCAATGCAAGTAGGTTTTTTTTAAGAACATGTATATATTAAAACGACTCTGTGGCTTTTCTGTAGCTCAGCAGTGTAAAAATAAATGTTTTTTTTTTTTGTATAATTGCAAAACTGTTGAATTTATAAAACTCTGCTGTGTTTAATTCAAACCTGAAAGGATCTGCCTCTGGGATGAAGAAACAGAAATGGGATGTCAAGTCGTGTTAAATAACTTCTTTGTGGATGAGGAATGTGTTTTTGGGTTCTGAAATTGAAAGATGGTGTGCATCTACTAGATGGATTAATGATTTATATCTAAGCGATACCTTTTCCATTCTGAACTCGAGCCATCCAAGCTTTTGTTCAAGCTAAGAAATCCTGTGCAATGAGATGATTTTCTGGCACTTTCCCTTGGTCATATTTAAAACCTTCTGCTGAGAATGTGGGTACAGCCTAGTTAAAGATCTGGGCTTGATAATCAGAAGGTTGTGGGTTCAAACTTGTGTCCCATGATCTAGACACTTTACTCTAAGTGGTGGTTACTTCAGAGCCCCTTTCACAGAGATACCGGAAAATACACTGATAATGTGTCCCGGGATTGTTTGATTTAGGTTCATTCACAGTTGCCAGTGATTTTCCAGAATCCATGTGTGCATTCACACACATCCCATAAAGACACGTGACATCGATGTCTCTGCAGCTTCTTAAGTTGGCTTATGATCTGAGTTCAGGACCAGGGCTGAGAACCACTGCTCTAAGTGGACTACTCTTTCAGATAAAACCTTGTGCAAATGATCAAATTAGTATGTTACTTTAGAACATATGACATATGTTCATTTTTTTTGTAAAACCATAAAATGGTTAACTTTCATTACTATTCAATAGTTTGGGGTCTATACACTCTCTCTCTCTCTCTCTCTCTCTCTCTCTCTCTCTCTCTCTCTCTCTCTCTCTCTCTCTCTCTCTCTCTCTCTCTCTCTCTCTCTCTCTCTCTCTCTCTCTCTCTCTCTCTCTCTCTCTCTCTCTCTCTCTCTCTCTCTCTCTCTCTCTCTCTCTCTCTCTCTCTCTCTCTCTCTCTCTCTCTCTCTCTCTCTCTCTATATATATATATATAAAAAATCTTTTTTTTTAAGAAATGTCATGTTCACCAGGATTGCATTTATTTTGGCAATTTATTTTGACCTAAGATGTATGCAGCCCTTGATGAAAATAAATGTGATGTTATTTCCATCAAGTGGTGCATCAGTTTTTGGTCAAGATCTTGTATTGTATTCTTCATGCTCCCTCAACCATTCTTTCATAATTTGACCCCGATGAATCTTGGCTTTGTCATTCTGGAATATGGCCATGATGTGTCTTCCTACATGGTGGTTTAAGAAATGCAAAGCTACACACTCTGATAATTAAGGTTAAAAGAACTGTTGCCAAACATATAACATTCTAGAAACATAATAATCACAGCAATAATGATCCAGTCATAGACTCTTAAGTAATTGCCTATTTAAATCCAAACTGCGATTTATAACCTCATCAAAACGTATTATCAAGTCAAGTCACATTTATTTATATAGCGCTTTTCACAATACAGATTTTTTCAAAGTAGCTTCATAACAATCAATCAATCAATCAATCAATCAAACTTTATTACAGACTCAAAGTCCAATTTAAAAAAAAACAAGACATTGAACAACATACAACCCATACAATCCATCACAACCCATACAATTTTGTAAACATAGAGTTACAAAATACACCAGTACCAGTGTCTCCACAGCTTTGACTAATACCGTGTAGTACTAACCCTTATATTTGATAAACTCACAATAATTTCATTTTCAGAAGCATTAAGTCGGCAGATAAATCTATACAGAAAATTACGTAACAGTGCTTTAAAAGTGATTACTCGTACACTCACAAACATTTCACTTGCACTATGCCATCTAGGTCTCCTTAGTAGAATTCTCATAGCATCGTTAAGCTACTTGCAGCTTCTGTAAACTAGATGTTTTATAGTTACACCACAAATGAGCAGTATAAAATGTTGTACAATATGCTTTAAAAAGTGACACCTTCACCTCATCTGAACAGAAACTAAACTTACGCAACAGTATATTTGCCCGCATATACATCAGGCGGCGTTGCCTTTCAATATCATCATCATCTGTCATGTGCTCGGTGATAATAACAGCAAAATGCAACAAAGTTTGTTCGACAGTGGCAAGGAACCCAAACTCCATCAGGTGGCAGGATGGAGAAAAAACCTTGGGAGAAACCAGGCTCAGTCGGGGGGCCAGTTCTCCTCTGGCCAATGAACGAACAGTGTATGATTATGATTCAGGCAGCATTATTAGAAGTCAGATTGGATTAGAACAATCAGAATTTTATCCAGTTCCATCCGTTTGAAGATTGGAGTCATCACGGCGGTATGGAGACGGGTTTGTTGAGGATCAGTGTCGATGAGGCCTTCACAGAGGAGAGTCTAGTTGACACAACCTCTGCTGACACTTCAGGGATGAGTTGTGGTCGTGTCTAGGCGCATTATATTATATTGTATTATAAATGCTTTCTTCTCATTTCAATTGTTTAGCAGACATTCAGAAATACAATTTTGCTGCTTCTTAATTCTTCCTGGCTAATGGAAAGCAAATTCTGGTGGCACATCTTACCCCACTCTCCTAATGGCCTGTCAAACTTTATTTCTGTTCAAATGCAAGGCTTTATGGTTGTAACAAAGGGTGTTTTTAAAAATTATTATGACTTTTTCATGGCCCCAGGTAAATCAGTTGACGCACAGGTTTGGTAAGGTTTGGTAAGTTTGCCAGCTGAGATTGAGAGATGGGGATTGAGCGAGTGCTGTATGTGCTAACTGTGCGTCAGGGTGACTCAGATTGAAGACACACCCGGTACAGGCCCTGACTCCACTGATCTACAGTTGAATCCGACCACGAAGATTTACTCATGCAGTGCACATAATTATAATGTTGTTACCAACTATTTAAACATTCATAGTGATTCATTGAACTACAACTTGACCATTTTTTATCTTCCTGTGTTACTGTAGTGAGAGCTAGTAATTTAACTAGTCATATGTTTTTGCCAGTATTGTAAACACATAGCACTGTTGCACTTATTCAAATATAGGCCTATATTCATTTTCAAAAGGCAAGTAGAATATAGGGGGGAGGGGTGTTGGATCATGAATACAGGCAGAACCTGTGAAACTCACAGTTTCATATTGTATGTATTGTTGCAGATTTGTTTTTGTTTGCAAGATCCCAGCATGCATCATGGCATTAAATAAATTACAGTTACTATTTTTAGTATAAGCTTGACACCTTTTTTAAAAGTATGGGGTTGCTTATTAATGTTTGTGAAAGAAGTCTCTTATTCTCACCAAAACTGCATTTAATCGATCAAAAATACATTGAAAACAGTAATGTTGTGAAATAATATAATAGTCTTCAGTGTCACATGATCCTTCAGAAATAATTATAATATGCTGAATTCATGCTCAATAAATATTTATTAGTATTATCAATGTTGGAAACAATTGTGCTGCTAAATATTTGAATTCTTTGATGAACAACATATATAGCCTATAAAATCGAAATCTTTTGTGATATAAATTAATTGTAAATGAAAAGTATTATTTCCTTTAAAAAAATCTTACTGACCTTGCACTTTTGAACGGTATATATGCCTATATCTGTGAGATCATGCATCTCACTCACAGGACGTACTGGACTTTTCCAATTTTGTGATGCGTAATAGGACAATAAACTTTTTTTCTTTTTTTTTTTGCGGGGCCAAGTAGCCTAGAATTTTGCTCTTTGGAGTGGAGTCTGACTCTTCTGAGTTGCTACTTTTTGGTCTGCTTTCAATGACACAGCTAGCTAGCCGTTTTCATTTGTCCAGCCTGATTACAAATAACAAAAGAAAGTAATAAATTCTGAGGGAATCTTTTGTCATGTAAATGATGGAGACGTTTGCCTCGCAAAAGTGCGGTTGCCAAAAATGTGCGTAATGCAGTCCAGGGCGTTTGCAAGTGCAAGGAAAATGTGAATTTATAAATGCATGAATGTTTGTGTGATACAATATTTGAGCTGACTCGGAACCCGCCAATGATGCCCACAGATGTTTTCTAGGAGCTCGCTGAGTTTTGACACTGACTGAAGCGACAGCGGTGAAGAGGTGAGGTAAATGTAGGCTACTTTTGTTTGAGTAAGTCATGATCGTGTTGAATATTGTAAGTGTTATGTTTAAACTGTTTGCAGCAGTTGTGTGCGTCATGGGTGGTCGGATCCTGAGAGAAAAGTTTGTGACCGTTGAGGGGGAAACAATATTTGTGCTTGTGCAATGTGGTTTAATATGTATAAATATTAACACAATAAATAAAACACATGCTCAAGGGCTGAAAGATACATAGATAATCCTGCTATGAAAGATTACCGTGGTAATCACGAGTTACCTTTTTTTTTACTATATATTGTTAGGCTACTTCAATAAAACTGTGTTAAATTAGTCACCACTGTCGTCAGCAATAGAAATGAAACAATATATAATAAATATTCTGAAAGCTTCTTACACTTGTAAGAAAGGCATGTGTTTGTTTTCTTTTAGAAATGCATCGGTGTTGTTGTTTTTTTCATTATTATTTTTGGTTAGCAAGAGTGACCAACCTATGTTTGATACACGTTATCTTTAGCTGATATTATTTTGGTGGGGAAGGGAAATCCTGCATGCCCTTGACCGTTAAAGAGGAAAACAATATTTATTTTGGAAATGGTGTCCGAAATTGGCAGAAGATGCAGACATAAGACATGTTCCAAGGGCAATAAACAAGACTTACAAAACTGTAGGCTAATATTTGGTAATTAATTAATTGTCCTTTTCAACTGATTCATTTGTAGCCTATCCTTGTGCCAATTTCTTTTGAATGCAATATGATAATACGAATTCAGAATTCAACAAACAAAAGGAGTTCTGAATGTGAATTGGATGTTTCCCTCAGGCCATACATTGGGCTTAATGTACTTTGATGTTTAAAAATAATAATAATAATCCAAGGGAAACATTCAGGCATGTGAGGAAATGCACTTGGAACTTTTCTTGATGTCCGGCAGTCAGAAATGACAATAACAGCTAAGGTTTTCCACAGGTCATCCCCGAGGGACAGCTGTACCACACACATCCCTTTCTAACGTTTCACTGAGTGCCAGGCAGTCTGATTGTTACTTGGGAAAGGACACACCTTGTTTCTGACTCATTGTGTGTTTAGTGTTATGCATCTGCCCTGCGGGAATGTGGTTCCCATGATTTCTCGTTGCCATGGTTTGTCCAAGTGCTTTTACTGTGTGTTTTCAGCTTGTGAATTTAGTAGCCTAAGCGTTAGAATGAATAATTGACACCTGGCCTGTCTATGCATCATGCATCGTTCTATCGGCCTCTGCATTTATCTTTCCCTTTATATAATTTTCTATCTATCTATCTGTCTGTCTGTCTATCAATTTATCGAATATTGGAAGGGCGTGTGATCATAAATATAGGAAGAACTTATGAACTCTCAATTTCAATTGGATGTATTATTGTTTGGTTTGCAAGATTTATCATGGCATTATATAAATGACAGTTACTGTTATAGGATTAGTTTGCTGTTTGTTGGCTTTATGTTGTTGTTTTTTGTCATTACAGGTAGGTATTTGTTGTTGAGGTTTTTATTAAGTCAGCTGTTATCATTTTTGAGATTTGTGTTTGTCTGTCTGTCTGTCTCCTATCTATCTATCTATCTATCTATCTATCTATCTATCTATCTATCTATCTATCTATCTATCTATCTATCTATCTATCTATCTATCTATCTATCTATCTATCTATTTATCTATCTGTCTCTCTGTCTGTCTGTCTGTCTGTCTGTCTGTCCTCTCTCGCTGTCTCACTCTTTCTCTCTCTAAGCTGATCTGGACGAGGTCACTGACCTGGTCTAGTTGTAAATGGAAAACTGTTGCTTTGTTCCTGCTGCACAGGAATGCTTGTTTTCACCACTTACTCTCTCTGTCTCCCCGTTTCGAATGCTGTCCCTGTGTGTCTCGCCTCCTCTCTCTGTCTCACTTTCTGTTTTCCCTCTTGAATTAGGGCACATTTTTGTGGCAGTGACATTTGCAAGACTTCAAAGGCAATGCTCAGTAAGCACTGTTGAGTTCATTTGAGTGTGTGAAGCCTATCGGATTGTTTTTCACGCATGCCTCTGGGTTATGGTTGCTTTCAAAACTATCCTCATTGTCTTAAAGTGTGATAGGGCATATGTTTGTGTGTGCCACTGTAAGCCATGTGGAGAAATGAGTGTGGCAATGATTCTTTGTACCCTGCAGGCAATATATCTGCCTGCCACTCCCTGTGCAAGGTCAGTTAGGGCAGGGTTTCTTCACTCTTTCCCTCTGTTTCTCTCTCGCTCTCTTTTCCTCTCCCCCTTGGGGAGGAGCTCTGACCTGTCATTCTCAAGTCCACACAGGTGAGAGTGCTGCTAAAGGAATTTACAGAGAGCAAGCGAGCAAAGGACAGAGGGAAAGGTGGAGCAACCTTGTTACCTCACAAAGCCAGAGAGAGAAAGGAAGGGTGTTGCCTGCAACCCACCTGAACAACTTGAGGAAAAGAGGAGGGACCAGACACACATTCACTCTTAAACACAAGTCGTATCTGGAGGAATATTCAGTCGATTTTGCACAGCACAAAGTGGGATAGGAGGGGGACGTTTTCCTGCAAGCACAAGAGTTCCCTGTTGCTTGGATTTGTGAAGACGCAGGTGGAAAACAGGTTCTTTTCCCCTTTTCGGTTAATCATTGGACAACAGGGAGAGTATTAAGGATTTTCTTTTAGAGAACTTTGCTGTTTCTGTGTGGACTCTGGGACTTGGATTGGGAAACAACAAACTAAGAGGTTTGTGAGATCAACAATCTTTTTGTAAAGCCTCACAGTCCTCCGTATATTTTGTAAGGCTCTTTTTTTATCTCTCTACTTCACCTTTACTCTTTGCTTGCTTGTGTCTTTTTGTTTGCTGATGTTTGTCTCTGGCAATATGAAGAATCAGTTTGTTTTAGTTCTTTGAAGTTTGCACAGCTCTTTTTGTTCTTCGTCTTTTCTTTAATCTTTTTCAAACAAAATCCTCATGAAGATATGAGAGGTAAAGAAGGTGTTTGGCTGATGGTTGTTATGCCTTGTGCAAGGCTGCACCATTCATTTGCAGTTGTTCATTTTCTTATATATTGTGACCATGTTTGTTTATGGTATTATAATGTCATTATTGTTCTCATTAATAGAATTTGTTTTTAGCTTGGAAAAGATTTGCTGGTTGGAAAAGTTTCACAGAATGGAAGGAACATATATCATAGTACACAAAATATCGGATATTTTTGTATTGGGTACTTCTGGGTTATGTTGTTTTTCTCTGTGTATGACTAAGCTTGATTTGTCTGCCCATTTGTGAGGTTAGCACAGCACAGATCAGGTTCACAAGGGTTAAGGTCTGTTTAGGTCTCAGGCACAGTGCTATTTATATGAGATTGAGTTTTCTCTCATCCTGGAGTGAAATTCCATCGATGTTGGTCAAAATATGAACTCAGAGCAGATACACGTGAATGTAAAGTTGATGGATGTGCCAACACCAGGAATAACTGATTTGTGTATTTTGGGTTTTTGACAGATACAAATTCCAAGGCTTTGGAATGTCAGTAATAACATGATTATTTAGTATCATTATTTATATAAAAGTAAAAACATGTCATTAAATGACATTTAATCATGCGCTCTGACTTATATGTAAATAGTTATCGATTTTAATACCATTGGAGATATTGAACTTGAAGAACCACCATGATGTTTTATGCAGGTCTGCAGTCTTCACAGCACCAGCTGCTACTACAGGCAACATGTTTCACTAAATTCACCACATTTAAAGAGAGCATACAGCACAGGATGAGTACAGAGGTGTTCAGACGTGTTCAAGAACACCCTAGAGAAAAACAGTGAGATGTGATGCAACGTCTGTCTGATGCATACAGTATGTGCATTGACAACATGCAATTATGTGTCCTGTTTCTCCCCCTTAATTAGACTTTATTCAGCAAATATTGATATGATACATATCATTATCAATATAATAAAGTAATTAATTAGAAAGAAAATCAATTGAAAGTCCTAACACTCACTTATTATCTTTTCATTGTAGAAAAAAAAAAAGACCAAAAATGTAATGCATAAATATAAAAAGATGTTCTCAAACTTTCCCCTGTCTTTCTTTTCCCTGGATTCTGTGTCCATCTGTAGAGGATATGAGTGGAATTCCTGAGGAATCATTGGTCTGTTTCTCCTCTTGACTGTCAGAGTTCAGATTTATGGGGGGTGAAATGGGCTCAACTTTCATTTGATGTTTTCAGGGAGAAAGGGAGTGGGTGAAAAGCGAGGGAATGTGATATCAGCAGGTGGATCAGATTTCTGCTGCTGTATTTTGTGATTTAAGCGCCGGTATGACAGCTGAAGTGCATGCTATTCCTCTTTCTGTAGATTAGATACAGACAGTGGTCTATAAAAGTCTCTAAAAGTCTAATGGACATACATAAATATGGTGTAGATTTAAAGCAAATGTCCACTGCAGTGTGTCTGGACATCAAAGTCGTCATTATGGAGTTTTTGCTGCATGTTTTTATGGTGTTTATCAAGGCACATGTCTTGCATGCATTGAATTTTTCAGTTCACTTACGATCAGTTCTGGTGTGTATCTCCATGTGTGTGCTGTTTATGTGTGACATCTGTTCACCATGTTTAACTTTATGTAATATGTACAATCTCGCTATTGTTTAATTTGTGTTTCAGACTGAAATGGGAGGATGGGCTTTGCGTCTCGCTGTGGGGATCTACATTCTCATGCTTGCTGTGACAGTCAGCCGTGCTAATGAGGGTGGGAACATCAACTCTTAAGCCCCTTAACCATCAAATCTCAATTACAAACACTTTTACTTAGGAAGCAATCCAAGTCAGTTAAAAACACCAGATTACTTTCTGCTAACTGTAATCAGTAATGACAACATATATTGCATTGAATAATAAAACGTCAGAAAGAGTTTTCAAGCAAAAGAAAAAGTTTATTAGTTTGTTTAAAGGATGAAACAATAGATGTACTTGAAGACTTTTTGGTTGTCAGTGGAACATGACTTCATACATTCATTAAAAATGACTAGCTGGATAAAAGTAATTGCAAAAATCTCTAGCAACATTTGTTTGCTAATGCAATGAAATTCAGAAGTGTTACCCTAATGTGAAGAAGACAGAATTATCTTTGTTATATGCAAAAAAATATTCTTTTTTTGTGTTACATAGTGAACCACTGTACCGTTGCCAGGACCAAAACCTGCTCAGAATGTATTCAGGTCGGCACAGGATGTGCATACTGCCCCGATGAGGTGAAAATTCAATGATCCTTATATGCTGTGGAATGAACTGATGTTGTATATGTGTTTGACATGTTTTCCTAAATAAATACATATTAATAATGACATTTTGATCCATAGATCAGGTCTGTAGAATAGTTTTAGCTAAACTGAAATGTTAACCATTACAAAAGGATTATAAATGTCCAAAACATCAATTTCACTGTTCAGTCGCAATTGATGAATGACATACAACAATCTTATTCAATGGTGATTTGAGGGAGCAGTTCTTCTCCAATTAGTTTTAATAACATGTTATTAATGTTTAATGTTTTTGAAAGAAGTCTCTTATGTGCACTAAGGCTACATTTATTTGATACAAAAATACAGTAACAGTAATATTGTGAAATATTATCACAATTTAAAAAGCAGTTTTCTATTTTAATATATTTTCAAATGTAATTTATTCCTGTGATTGCAAAGCTGAATTTTCAGCATCATTACTCCAGTCTTCAGTGTCACTTCAGAAATCATTTTAATATGCTGATATTGTGCTCACAAAACATTTCTTCTTATTTCAGTCATGACATACGTGAAATCGATTGGTTGAGAACGTTACATTGAACGAACCAATCAGAATGTGAATAGTTTCATGGCTGAACTGTTCATTTTTGTGGAAACCGTGATGCATGTTTTCAGGATTCTTTGATGAATAGAAAGTTCCAAAGAACAGCATTTATTTAAAATAGAAATCTTTTGTAACATTATAAATATTTGTATTGTCACTTTTGATCAGGTTAATGTGTCATTGCTGAATAAAATGATTAATTTCATTAAAAAAAAAACCTTACTGACCATAAACTAAACAGTAGTGTATTTTATTCGACAGTAAACTCCGTAACATTGTGTTTAGTTATTTGTATGTTTATAAAGCCTATTTTAGCTCTCTTTATGAACAGTTATGTAATTGCTTTTGTTTGTATCTTATTTTTCTCATTAGATCTTTGAGCATGAGCGTTGTGACCTGAAGACAAACTTGGAGGCTCGTAAATGTAGTCGGATGGTAACAGCTGAGAGCACCATGAAAATTGAAAAGGTTTGTTTCATCAGACTCTACTGACCTGTCCCTCACTTTAGTTATATTTCCATATCGTGGAATCATGTGTGTTTACGCGTTCATGTGTCTTTGTGTGTTTTTCAGAACGAGCAAATCGATAAGTCAAAACAGTACTCTCAGGTGTCCCCTCAGCAAATGAGCATGACGCTTCTCCCCGGGGAGGAGAAGGAGGTGGAGATGGAAGTGTTTGAACCAACCCGTGGCCCTCTGGACCTCTACATCCTCATGGACTTCTCCAACTCTATGTCTGACGATCTGGACAACCTGAAGAGAATGGGAGATAAGCTGGGTGAGTTAGGAAGGTGCATGGAGTCACATATTAAAATGTATTATATTGTTAACACATTTTAGTTTTTACATTTAAACATTTACATTTTTAACTCATTTGCTCAACAATGGCTGTTAGTTGAAATGATGCTTCCTTTGATTGGAAAAAAGCACCTTTCAGAGCAAATCTATCAATCGATTGATCAATCAATAAATTTGCTCTGAAATGGTTTCAAATGTGTTTTTATCTATATATATATAGTCCATATAGTATTTTATAATATTTAATGCATCACAACTTACAATTTTTGAACTAGGCTAACTATATAGCTATGTGTGAATGCATGAACTCTGAACTCTGAATATATTAATTAATGAATGGAATGAATACTTACTACTAAACTCTTTTTTGCTTTTACATTTTTTACATTAGCTGTTGTTATTTTTTTTAATCTAGAGCCTAGATTTATCTTATTTAGATGGTGGGCCAAGTTAAATGCAGTTCAACTCCCTATTTGAATCTGCTCTGTTTCATTGCACTTTGTCTTACTGTTTTTGAACTCAAGAACATTTTTGAACTAATATCCCTGGAGCAAACTATGATTGGGTGTACAACATTGTTTATTTTTGCAATGTTTCGATATTCATTCATTTTCTCACCCCATGCAGCTGAGCTTGTTGGTGATATCTCTGATGATTACACCATCGGATTTGGCAAGTTTGTGGACAAAGTCACAGAGCCTCAGACAGACATGAGGCCAGCCAAGTAAGAACAATACACTGTAACAGCACCACACAGTTTGACTTTATCTGCATATACTCCTTATATATGTTTTCCTTTTATATATGTTTTCCATAGATTAGCTGAGCCGTGGGCCAACAGTGACCCTCCGTTTTCATTCCGTAACGTCATCACTCTCACCAACAACATCACCTTCTTCAGACAGAAGCTCCAGAAAGAGCGCATATCTGGCAACCTGGATGCCCCTGAGGGGGGTTTTGATGCCATCTTACAGGCTGCTGTCTGCCAGGTACTGACATGTTGGTAGATGGAAGTGGAAAATACACTTGGATGCCTTGCTTGGCATTTACAGTACTCTAAATGAATTGCTTGCTTCTTACTGGTAGAGTATAACTTGTTTCTTTTTTTCACAGCAACAGATTGGCTGGAGGCAACACAGCACCCACTTGCTTGTCTTCTCCACTGAATCGGCTTTCCATTATGAGGCAGACGGTGTCAATGTGCTTGCGGGCATCTTGGACCGTAATGATGAGCAATGCCATCTGACTCTAGATGGAAAATACACACATGACACTCGTCAAGACTACCCATCTATACCCACCCTAGTGCGACTTCTGGTGAAACATAACATCATCCCAATCTTCGCCATCACCAACCATTCCTACTCATACTATGAGGTGTGTATGCCTTAAAAAGACATAAGTGCATCCCATCTCGAATTAAAAGTTGTCAGTAATCACAAATATGAATAAAGATTATATTAAAAATGTGATATAGCCCTTTTTGTGAAAACAAGTGTGACGCTTTCCTTTGTATGCCATGAATGTAGAAACTGCATGAATACTTCCCTATTGCTGAGCTGGGACAGTTACAAGAAGATTCCTCCAACATCTTAACCATTTTAGAAAAAGCTTTTGAGGTAAATAAATGTTCATACCAAATACGTTGCTTGTAACAATCAAATTTGTACATCAAAATTTGTACATCAAATGTGATGTAACTCTTCATCATTTTTTTAACAGAATATTCGTTCCAAGATCAGTATCCGTGCAGAGGACAGACCAAAGGCGGTGGAAGCCAAGATTCTGTCTCAGTCTGGCACTTTTTCTGAATATGGCAATTTCAAAATCACACCAGGACAAATTGTGAGTGTCTTTGCATAAGGTTTAAATGCACAACTACAACTGTAGTCTCTCACACAGTTTCAGTTTTTCAAAAGGAAGGAAAAAACATAAAATTATTGAATATGAATTAAAAAGTAAAATCATAATCCATTAAGTTAGTAAGTAGTTAATAATTCAGATTTTTTCTATCTATCTATCTATCTATCTATCTATCTATCTATCTATCTATCTATCTATCTATCTATCTATCTATCTATCTATCTATCTGTTTATTTTTACATATTTTTTATTGAATTAATTAATGTAATTTATTACATATCCAACAGAAATAAGAGTCATGATGGTTGTCACTGCAATTTTATAAATACACTGTTAAGATCCTTTAAAATATGAAATCCTGGTCTTAAAGACACTGATTCAAATGTCTCTCTGTGTCTAGGGTAATTTTAGAGTCCGTCTGAAGGCTCTTACTCGGGTGGGAGAGGATCATGTGTGTAAGGCCAAACAGGTTGACCGGATGGGAACCTTGAGAGTCAAACCCAGCACCTTTAGCTCCGCTCTTAGCATCAATGCTGAAGTACTCTGTCAGACATGTGACTGCGAAAAGGTGAGGTTTGATATCTCTTTAAAACCCATCTCTTGTTCTGTGTGTTTATTTCAAATCTTACACTTCTGTTTCTACTCAAACATCAGACCCCAGTTAAAAATGCTTTGCGCTGTAATGGCCATGGTGATCTTGTCTGTGGGAAATGCCAGTGTTCTGATGGATGGTATGATGCAAATTTATCTCCTTTGACATTTTTGGTTTGTGCCGATTACATATGTAGCAGTCCATAACCCCGTCTCTTGTCTATGCTCCGCCCCTCATAGGTTAGGCCCTTTCTGCAACTGTTCAATGGGGGCTTCCACAGACTCTGCCATGTGCATCCAACCTGGGAAGACCGAGCCGTGCTCGGGCAGAGGAGACTGCATGTGTGGGACCTGTGTGTGCTATAACCCAAACCAGTTTGAAGGGCCCTTCTGCCAGTTTGACAAATCTCAGTGTCAGAGATTTGGTGGATTTCTCTGTAATGGTTAGTAAAAAGATTATTTGATTTTGATATATCTAGGCCTGCCGACTAAAGATTTTTCTAGTCAACTAGTAGTCGTTCATTTAAGCCATTAGTCGACTAATCGCTTATTTATATTGATTTAATTACTTAAATATATACTGGGGGCAGGGATGGATTATGACTTGTAAAGGCCCTGTGGCCAGTTATCTCCAAAGGCCCCCCCAGCCCCCCCTCAGTGCAATAATAAAATAAATTTTTAATAAATATAATGCACAATGTTGTTGGTGAAGACAGGGCTGCCAAATCTCACGTATTGTGTTGACACTTTTCTCAGTTTTTTAAATACAAAAAAATAACAATACCGGTACTTGTGATGCAAGTTTGATTTATATTCATAGGCTGCCTGCTGAACATGGGTTTGAGCTCTTATATTTCTGAACTCTCAAAGTTCAGATTAATGTAGAAAATATCTTGCCATTATTTATTCACCCTCAAGTTGTTTCAAACCTGTATGAATTTCTTTCTTCTAATGTACACAAAAGAAGATATTTTGAAGACCAAAGTTGATGGACCCCAACTGTCTGGTTACCGACATTCTTCAAAATATCTTCTTTTGTGTACATTAGAAGAAAGAAATTCATACAGGTTTGAAACAGCTTGAGACCTAAATATATCCCAAATTTAGTTTGCAAGAAGAAAGGAAAACAGGAAATACAGTCATTTGAAAATGTTGCACGTGCTTTGACGTGTTGCCATAGTTACCGCTTCAAGGTTTGTGACCTTTCACCTTTGTTTGCCACAACAGAACGTGGAAGCTGCAGTATGGGCCGATGTGTGTGTACACCAGGCTGGTCTGGAGATGCCTGTGAATGTCCCATCAGCAACGACACATGCCTGGACAGCAGAGGGGTAAAACTCACAAAAAGTTACTAAGCAAGTACACTATCATTCAAAAGTTTGGGGTCAGTAACTTGTTTTTATTTTTATTTTTAGAAATTAATACTTTGATTCTGGAAGGAGGCCTTAAAATTGATCAAAAGTGACAGTAAAGATATTTATAATATTTCAATAGATTTCTGTTTCAAATATATACAGTTCTTTAACACTTTCTATTCATCAAAGAATACATAAGCAGCTTTGGTGAGCATAAGAGCCTTCTTTAAAATCTTACCGACCCCAAGCTTTTGACTGGTAGTGTGTATAAACTTATTTAATACTATTTTAAGTCTCACTAGTTATTTTTGAAATACAGTTCTTTGGATTATTGGACTCTAATTGGTCAATCTCAACATTCTGTGGTCAAATATTTAAGTATAATTAAGAATAACTTTATTAATTTTACTGTTGTCTCCTTTAATGTCTCTCATATCACTCTGTAGCCTCTTTCTTCTCACATAATAATATAATTGCAATTCATATCATTATTTCATGTCCATTTATTTAGTTATTTGAGTAGCCGTGTAATAAACTGGATAATGTACAGTCAGCCAGTCATTAACACTAAATACTTCAAAAAACATCTTCAGGGTGATGCAAGATCATCCTGTTTGGATTTATTGTGTGATAATGAACTGTTGATTATAAAATCTAAATATTTTATTAAAAAAATTCAAAATAAAAACTGAAAGGGCATAATAGTCTTGTACCCTTCAAATTAAAATATTAAAATGTATTATATCATTAAGACTTTTAATTTTTTTTAACTATTTTATTTAATTAGCTTGTGTAATTTATTACACAGCCAGCAGGCAACAAAAAGATGCTGATAGTTAACATTGAATTTTTAAGTGATTTGATTTTCACAATCTGTACTTTCTGAATCTTAGTATAGTTGAGCAAAACCTATTTGTCACTGGAATGATCATTGTTTAAGAGACTTTATTTTGCTCATAACTTGATTTTGACAAATATGTAGTTACAGTATTTTGCCTTTGTAAGGGCGAAGGTGATCTAGATGATCATGACGGTGTTGGCCAAAATGTTTACCAAAACTAAATATCCCTGGTAAAACACAGCTCTGTGTATATAAATAATTATTCTCTATTGTAGGGCTTCTGCAATGACCGTGGTGTGTGTAAATGTGGTCGTTGTGAGTGTGAACACTCTGGACTTCCACTGAGCCCCACTTGTGAAGCGAACTTCCAGGTACAACTGTGATGTCTGTGAATGTGTGTCTGTCTGTCTGTATTCCTTTTCTTTGCATGTTAATAAGCACTATTAGTTAACAAATGTCCTGGTACCAACCATCTCTCATAATGCAGCAACAATTGGGTATGTGTGAAGCCAAGAGGAGCTGCGTTCAGTGCCAAGCCTGGAACACTGGTGAGAGAAAAGGACGGAAATGCGATGAGTGTCCCTTTAAAATCATCATAGTGGAAGAGCTTGAGGAAGGTATGGTGTCGGATCTTTCCTTTATATTAAGACATAGCGTTTATGGATGGATGAACAAATGAAGGATTGATTTATTTGTGTACACAGATAAAAACGTGATAGAGACGTGCAGTTTTCGTGATGAAGATGACGACTGCACATATCACTACACTGTGAATTATCCATCAAACATCACAGACAAAGAACACAGAGTCCTAGTGAAGAAAAAGAAAGGTGAAATATACACAAATATTAATTCTAGAATTCTAAATCTCCTTTTTTTAATACAGTATTTTTCCATTTGGGTGTGGCCTGTAGGTAAATTTAAAATGGGATTTTCATGTACATTTCTAATATTTAATATTAAATAAAGCTCTATGTTTTGTAGTTATGTACCTACTACTTATCCTGTATTTCTAACTCTTGAACAAGAGTGTGTAAAGTCATACATGTCAATGTTAAACTAACTGATTTGTTTCTCCGTGTATCAGACTGTCCACCTGCAGGTTTCCTGTGGTTGATTCCTCTCATTATGTTTCTGATGCTGTTGCTTGGTTTGCTTTTGCTCTGCTGCTGGAAATACTGCTCCTGCTGCCAGGTACACACACACACACACACACACACACACACACACACACACACACACACACACACACACACACACACACACACACACACACACACACACACACACACACACACACACACACACACACACACACACACACACACACACACACACACACACACACACACACACACACACACACACACACACACACAAAGAATATTAATATAGATTCTAGCATTTTTGTGAGGTAGGTACACAGCACTCACAGAAATCACACATGTGCACCTGTCTAAATTACTGTTGTTTTATATCAACAATAATATATTAATATATTATATAATTACTATAGACTTACCACTTGCAAAACTCAAAAAAATGTCACTTGCAAAACTTTAGCTTTCCATTGAGTTTGCCTTCACTCACATGATGTGATTGAATGGAATTGATTGATGTGATGGAAATAATATTAGATGGAAGGGAAAACTATATTTCAGTGAAAAACTATATTTTGCGAGCACATTCACATACTCAAAATACACACACACAAAAAACATGGAAAAAATATTCAAAGACAAACTGACACCATGACCTAACCAGGCACAAATGACAAGTTTCCAGTGTCAAATTATTTTCTTTTTCCCGGCAAAAGTAAAAATTCTGCACAAAGAGCAAAATTACAACCAATAAGAACGTTTTAATAGACAATTAAGTGGAGCAGGACTGCCAATCAATGAGATTTTACTGGAGGCAATGATATACATCATGATATAAAACCCCCCAAAAATGCCTTGTAGCTTGTCCAGATTGCTGTATTACACATCAAAGATGTTCTGGCAAATATGTTGGCTTTGATCCTGTTGTTTTGAAACCAAACAAGTTATTTGCTGTTTAAAACTTATGATGGAACTGGTTAGGACATGTATAGTGATGTAAAATCTCATTTAATTCACGTTTGCGTTTCTCCCCAACAGGCGTGTCTTGCTCTTCTCCCATGCTGTGGCAGAGGTAATCATTCTGTTACACTTAAGTTACATTAAGGAGAAATCAGCGGAAACAGAAATACTCTATTGTTCTTAATATGTGTGTGATTGGCAGGTCGTATGGTGGGATTCAAAGAAGACCACTACATGCTACGTCAGTCTTTGTTGACCTCTGATCATTTGGACACCCCGATGGTGCGCAGCGGCCCACCCAAGAGCACAGACATTGTGCGCTGGAAAGTGACGGATAATGTTCATCGAGGACCAAACCACCCCCAGAACCAAATCAAACCCAACCCCAATGAGACCAGTGAGTCTAAACTGAGATTCAGATCATCACATCATCTTGTGTGATCAGGGTCCAAAAATGTCCAAACCTGTGTAACTTGCTTTCTTTTGTGGAACTGTTCTTTTAAACAAATTTTAACATGTAAAACCACACAGGCATTTTTAGTGCTCGTTTAGCTCATATTCATATTCTTTCATCCCTCTCTATTCTCTGTCATAGTCCAGTACCCTGTCTCTCTTCGTCTTAACCGGCAATATTCAGAAACTCTTTCCCAGCTTGAGGCTCGGGACACAGACGTGCTCAGACGTGAAGTAGAAGACAACGTGAGTGCTTATTAATGTGTGATGATTCCTAAAAAAACAGCAACCAAGAAGCAAGTTCTCGCACATGAATGGTCATGCCTGACTGTGTATGTCTCTGTGTTCTTCTTAAACAGCTCAATGACGTGTTCCTGCAGATCCCTGGCGCACAGAGAGTGCAAAAGACTCGGTTCAGGTGAGAAGTAGCTCTCAATGACTCATAAAAATCTGCGCCTTGTGGGCAAATTTTTCTAAAGTATTGGATGAGTCTCTGATTTCGACATGTGTCTGAATGTACTGAATGTTTTACTGCTTTTCTATGCCCCCAGATCACAAAGAAATTCTGGAAAAAGGTACAGTAGCTACAGTTGATTACATTAATGAAATACTGTATGTTGATTTAAGTCTATCGAGAGTTTATTCATTAGGACGATTCTCACAAAATATAACCTGAATATTTCTTGAGATTTACTGATTGGTACAGGGAATCTAAAAAATCTTAAAACTTTAAGATTGACAATAATAATTCTCATTTTCATCCACAGACAGAACAACACAATTGTGGACACAGTTTTAACTGCCCCTCGGGCCAGTTACCCAGATATTGTGAAGCTGACTGATAAACAGGTTCAGGCTGGAAACTTCCGCGATCTGAAGGTGGTTCCAGGCTACTACACCGTAGCTACTGACAGAGGTACAAACCTTGTACAACACACTTATTTTTCCCAAACACATTTTGCTTGCACTGCAAAAAATGTTTTTCTTACTTAGTATTTTTGTCTTGTTTCCAGTCCATATATATATAAAAAAAATTAAATTAAATGAAGGTGCATTTACTAGATAAGTAAAATGTAATAAGATATTCTCCCGGTTTCACAAACAAGTCTTAAAAGTCTTGTTTTCTAAAAAATTAATAAAAATTAAAACAAGCTAAATTATCTGCCAATGGGGTAACAAAACTAATCTTAATTCAAACAGAAAACAAGACATAATATCTTCTGACATTTACTTGTCTAGTAAATGTATCTTGATTTAAGTATTGTTTAATAATTGAACTGGAAACAAGACAAAAATACTAAGTCAGATAAGCATTTTTTGCAGTTTGGTTACAGTCTGTTGTTGTTATTCTGTAATATTTCAAGTTTGTTGTGTAAATGAAACATTTTCTGATTCCACGTCCTCTTCTCCTCTGCAGAAGCGGCAGGTGCTGTGGAGTTTCAGGAGGGCGTGGAGTCAGTGGATGTCCGGGTTCCTCTGTTCGTTAAAGATGAGGATGATGAAAAGAAGGAGCTGCTTGTGCAAGCAGTTGATGTTCCAGTTGGAATTGCAAAGATTGGCAAAGATCATGTCAACATTACAGTGATTAAAGAACATGGTAGGAAGTTTTACAAGTAAAAAATACTGCTACATCTTTTTTAATGAGTATTTTTGTCTTTTTATTAAAAATATTTAAACATCCTTAAAACAACATAACTTTTGAGAAGTTTTGAGCTTGAGAAGCAAAATTGCGGAAGATAATAAGACTAATTTTCATGGAATACATCTTGAATTAGATTAAGTTAATTTATATAAGTTTGTTTTAAGCCTAAATCTAACAAAATTTGTGATGCATGATAACATTTTTTGATTTTTGTTTGTGTATTGTTTGTTTATTTGTCATACTATAGCTAGGAGCATCTTTACCTTCCTGCAGCCATCATACACCTACAGTCGTCAGGATGGTGTGGCAAACATCCCAATCAGTCGTGAGATTATAGAGGATGGACGGACACAGGTCACATACTGCACCCGTGACCTCACTGCCAAAGACAAGAAGGTAAAATACACTAACTTTACATCTTGAGTTTCATCATTATAGTAAGGGCCCGAGCGCAGATGGTGTGAGGACCCTATTGGAATTGCTCCGTTTATTATTTAACTATATAAGACCACATGTAATTCTTGAAGTGATATCGATATCTCCTGGAATGAAAGAACATGCAGAAGTAATTCTCATTGTTTGATTGTGGTAATGTTTTCTTGCTAATTTTAACCTCTCTTCACAGGACTATATCTCAGTCGATGGAGACATGAGTTATGGACCAGGGGAAACGCAGAAGACCGTCCCAGTGAAACTCTTGGAGCTTGGGGAAGGAGACGGACTGTTGGAGGACAAACAGGTCAAACAGTTTGTGCTGGATCTGAGTAACCCACGGCAAGGGGCTAAACTAGGCCGTTACCCACGAACCACCATCACCATCGCTGATAAACCAGGTACATATCAGGTTTACAGATCTGGAAGTATAAGTTGTTGTTATTCCCTAACCTAAATGTGAATTGTCCTCACAGAACCCAGTGTCGTAATGTTTAAGAAGAGTACTCAAACTTGCAATACAGCCGATCCGCTATACTCCATCCCTGTGGTACGCAGTCGAAACCAGGAGGGGCCGACCACTGTGTACTGGCGCACAAAGAAAGCCTCTCGCTTTGACCTTTCCGGTCCTCTCAAATTTGCCCCTGGCGAGATGGAAAAGAATGTTGTCATTGATCCTCGTGCGTATCCATCTCCTATCATACCCGAGACCTTCCAACTGGAACTATTCGACCCAAGCAACGGTGCAGTCATTGGAGAGAGGAAGACTACGCTGGTGAACGTCACCGATGGTAGAGGTGAGAAAACAGGGGGTGTAGAGTCAGGTTTGGGGGCCATGTTTGCAACCATTTGTAAATGCAAAAATAGTCATTGTTTTGTTTACCCTTTGCTGAATGGCACATAATGTTTGCGTGATGTGATTTCAGGGGATGGGAAAATCCAGGATTTCCAGAAAATGGAATTAGTTAAGACAGCCACATCTCCTGGAGGACGCCTCTACTCCCCAACCAACATCAAAGCTGTCCCTACCGGGCCTAAAAACATCCGTCTGAACTGGAACCCCTGTACAAACGCCAATGGTTACAAGGTACTGTAGGTCATGCAACATGATATCTGCCATAACACATTACAAAATTTAATAAAAAAAAAAAAAAAAATGTTTTACCTCTGTAAAGTTGAATAAATAAAACAATTGAAAACTACTCGAATGAGCGAAGACGCCCAGTTAAGCAACAGCCGTTATTCAAAACATCTGCTTCAGACCACTAATCCTGTTACTGATTAGATATAGTTTAAAATGTGCGAAAGCTTCGGTATTTACACAGCATTAACCAATATGAGATTTTGTTTACTTAATTTGTAGTGGCAAAAGCCAGGAATGTGACATTAAAGATGCAGGAGAACATTTAGGCTTTATAAGTTGTAATATGACTTTGTTTATAGATTTTTTCATTTATAGTTTATGAAATAAATGTAAGTTCTGCTTTTGATTGTGCTATTGTATACACATTGAAATACAGGGATGATATATAAAACAGTGATTAATATATATGAATTAAAGTTTGGTATCTTATGAAATATTTAATTATAATGTAATTGTGAAATACAGTATTATCTTTTCTATTTTAATACATTTTAAAATGTAATTCATTCCTGTGATGGCAAGACTTCAGTGTCACATGATCCATCAGAAATCATTCTAATATTCTGATTGGGTGCTCACTACATTTTTTTTATTATTATCAATGTTGAAAACAGTTGTGCTTCTTGCTATTTTTTTTGTGGAAACCATAATACATTTTTTCAGGATTCTTTGATTCTGAAAAGAACAGCATTTATTTTAAAGAGAAAACTTTCAACATTATAAATGTATTTACTGTCACTTTTGGTCAATTAAATGCATCCTTGCTTTAAAAAAAATAAAATAAAAATTCTTAATGAACACAAATGTTTGAACAGTGGTTATACACTGTGGATTGTGACAGTTTATAATAGATCTCGGGCTGTTTTTCAGCCCCAATCTGTTTCTGTTTGGAAAGTGTCAATATAGTTGCAATATTTCTAGGAGATTAGTATTTCAATAAACACTAGCTTAGCTAAGGAGCTGGTGTTAAATAGGGCTGTGTATTGGCAAGAATCTGGCGATACGATACGTATCACGATACATGGGTCACGATTCAATGTATTGCAATATATTTCTATACTGTGCATAAGGCGATATATTGGGATTTTTTTTAAAGTAAAATATATAAAAAAAAGACATGATGTGCATAAAAGTACACAGAAAATCAAACTGCCAGTTTGGGATTGTGGTTCACAGGTTCTTAGTGAGCAAATTTTTATATGCTCAAAAGAAAATAGGTACATAGCCCCTGTCACAATACAAAACAACAACGTGAACTGGACGAAAATGAATGAAAGTGGATGAAAGTGAACAAAATGAATGTGTCATATATTGAAATCAAGTTTTATGTGATAAAAGATTTTAAAAGAACTGGACGCGCGAATGAGGCGAACCGCGCCGTGCTAAACGACTCATTCGTGCTGCAAGACCTCCAGACGCGCGTAAACGCGTCTTTGCATTGACTTAACATTGAAATCACTCGCGCCAGACGCTCTATTCGCGTTTGGTGTGAACGATGCACGCGATTACATTTAGAAATAGACAAGCTTTGTTTCCAAATGCACCAAGCAAAGATATCCTTTCAATTGTATAAACTTTTATAAAACCAGCCAATATAATCACGATAAACACATCCAAAATGGCCAGCAGCCATGTCACCCTGTAGCCCAAGACTGGTTGCCCACTGAAGCTAAGCAGGGCTGGGCCTGGTTAGTACCTGGATGGGAGACCTCCTGAGAAAACCAGGTTGCTGCTGGAAGAGGTGTTAGTGAGGCCAGCTGGGGGTGCTCACCCTGTGGTCTGTGTGGGTCCTAACGCCCCAGTATAGTGACGGGGACACTATACTGTTAAAGAGCACCGTCCTTCGGATGAGACGTTAAACCGAGGCCCTGACTCTCTGTGGTCATTAAAAATCCCAGGATGTCTTTCGAAAGAGTAGGGGTGTAACCCCGGCATCCTGGCCAAATTTGCCCAGTGGCCTCTGTCCATCATGGCCTCCTAATCATCCCCATACTGATTGGCTTCATCACTGTCTCCTCTCCACCAGTAAGCTGGTGTGTGGTGGGCGTTCTGGCGCAATATGGCTGCCGTCGCATCATCCAGGTGGATGCTGCACATTGGTGGTGGTTGAGGAGATTCCCCCTTCTATGTAAAGCGCTTTGAGTGCTGAGAAAAGCGCTATATAAATGTAATGAATTATTATTATTATTATTATTATAAAATGAAATATTTAACATATATATAACAACTGCACAACGTCTAATTTGTAAACAAAATGATTTACGCACTAAATCCAGCATAAACTCTGGCACAATCTGCATATGTTTAAACTCTCAAGACAGACGTCACATCCCGAACCTCACAGCAGTTGGCTGCCGACTGCGTTTTTCGCTTGATATTTGTATAAAGTCGAGAACTGCCCAACTTTTTGACGCTCTCTGTCGCTCTCAAAGCTTTCTCCGGTCCGCTGTCAATCCTAAAATGTCCAGTGGACACGCACCGTTATAGGCGAGCCTGGCGAGGACACTAGTGGTGCGTCTCAGCATAGCTATCTAGTGGTAGGGATTTAAACAACATAAACGTGAACCACTGTCTTACGGTCTTACCATGAATATTTTTGGACGTAAAAAAAAACAAAAAAAAAACGATATTGCGTTTTTGAAAATCGATACAGTATTGCAAAATAAAATATCGCGATACTCAAGTGTATCGATTTTTTCTTACACCCCTAGTGTTAAATACGACATTTGAGCCGTGGTTTGCTGTTTCCAGGTGAAGTACTGGATATATGGAGATCCTGAGGCCGATGCTCAGGTCCTGGATGTGAAGACTCCTCAAGCCGAGCTGACTAATCTTTACCCGTACTGCGATTACGAGATGCGTGTATGTGGCTACAATGCACTTGGAGAGGGCAATTATAGCGATATGATCCAATGCCAGACTCTGGAGGATGGTAAGTCAATCTTTGAATTTTCTATTTGTTCTAATTGGGAATTTTAATGGTCTTTTTTGTGTTTTTTGAGAAGTGTGCATGTCATATTTTTCATAATTGTCCTTTTCTAGCATGCCCGTTGTTGAAGTTTCTGTCTCACAAACATGTCCAACTGTATTATTTTACCCCTTCCAGTACCTGGTGAACCTGGTCGCTTGGCTTTCAATGTCATCAGCCCGACTGTCACTCAGGTCAGCTGGGCAGAGCCAGCAGAGACGAATGGTGTCATCACTTCATATGAGGTCATCTACATACCCATCGACGAGGACAAAAGTAAAAGTCCTAAAATACCCTTTATGGCATCTGTGTGTCAGGATTGTGGCTTTTTTGTGGTTTAATGCTTCTCTGATTGCAAATGTCTATATTTTTTCTCTGTTCAGAGCCTTCAGGACCTTCTAAGAAGGTGATGATTGATAACGCCAAAAAGCGCATGCTGCTCATCGAGAATCTGCAGCCTTCTCAGACTTATTGTTACAAAGTGCGTGCTCGCAATAAGGTGGGCTGGGGCCCGTACAGAGAAGCCACAATCAACCTGGCATCACAGCCTACCAGACCCATGTCAAGTAAGCATCTCACAAAAATGGGGTGGAATCAAACTCAAGTTCAGACCAAGTAGTTGTTTAATAAACTGTTGTACTCACTGTGGATTGATTGTGTTTGTTATGATTTACATCAATCCTACAGTTCCCATCATTCCCGACATTCCCATTGTGGATGCAGAAGCTGGTGATGACTATGACAGCTATCTGATGTACAGTAATGAAGTACTACGATCCCCAACAAGTAGCCAGAGGCCTAGCGTCACAGATCTGTCCGAAGGTGGGTGTCTTTTGTGATGTGGTGCACTATTGCAACACATTGGAGTCATGTCAACGTACACTACCTAAACGTTTGGGGTCAGTAAGAAAGAAATGTATACTTTTATTCAGCAAGAATGCTTTATATTGATAAAAAGTGACAGTAAAGATATTTAAAATATTAGATTTCTATTTCAAATTAATGCCGTTCTTTTGAACTTTCTATTCTTCAAAGAATCCTGAAAAACTTGTTTCATGGTTTCCAAAAAATATTAAGAAGCACACTTTTTAATTTTTTTACATTGATAGTAATAAGAAATGTTTCTTGAGCACCAAATCACCATTTTAGAATCATTTCTGAAGGATCATGTGACTGGAGTAATGATGCTGAAAATTCAGCTTTGCCATCACAGTAAAAATAAACACTACAATAAAAAAACAGTCCTTTTAAATTGTAATAATATTTCACAATATTACTGTTTTTACTGTATTTTTAACCAAATAAATGCAGGTGTGGTGAGCATAAGAGACTACTTTCAAAAACATAAAAAAATCTTAATGTCTCCAAACTTTTGAACGGTAGTGTATTTGCTGAACATCCCTTCTGAAATGACCAGTATGTATTTCCATGACGTTCAAGGATGATTTATGCTGCTGGTTTTGTTCTGGTTTAGCTGGTGGACCAGTGTAGCCATGGTGTTCACTAGCAAAACTTGAGCTGGTGAATGTGGTCAAGCAGCATGGGTAAGCTGGTTGGCCTTGCAACTCTTGGTAAAGGGGACACCAGCACACTAGCATCCTAACGCCGTGTCTACACCAGACGTGAGTGGCGTGACGTGACAAAAGCAGATAGAACCCATTATAATCAGTGATGCTGTCTACACTGAATGTGGCGTGACGCCACATGACAAATTCCCGATAGTAAACTGATGCACTGTTCTAATTCTAGCGTACTTCAAGCACTCTCGCTACTTCTGACACAAAGAACAAATGGATTTTCAATGGTTGTGTTGTCGCATCAAGTGTATTCAGCCTCAAGCTGATGCGGCACCACACGACAGCTGTCATGTCCGGTGTAGACACGGTGTAACAATGCTTGTCTTTTCATCAGGGATATCAGGAAACAAAAACAAGACTTTGCACACAAGTTTCCGAAACATGTCAATGCTTGTCTGTATTGCATGCCTGAACATGTTGGTGGAATTGTTTCAAGCATTCAAAAGCTTTTTTTTGTGCTACGTTGACCTGTAGAAACTACTGGTCAATAGCAGACATGGTCAAGGTCTGCCTCCATCTTTGGCGTAAGAGAATGATGTCCTTACATCATTCGTATGCAACTCCTGTTGAAATCGAAAGGCTCTTTCTAGTCACCTGTGCATTGAAGACCCCACAAGAACTTACCTTTGCCATGGAACAATGTCTTTTTCTTTTCTTTTGGCTTTGTCGAACTGGGTGACTGGGCTCTTTATGGAAGTTTAACTTATTGTTTGTGCAGCCTTCAGGGAATGTTGCAGCTGTAACGTTTGGGCTCCTTCGGCTCTCTTTTGGCAAGAATGATCAGACTATTTACTTGGCCTTGCTAGTTAAAATAAACATCGCTAGCATCATGGATGGGCTCAGAAGACATCAGCTTTATCACATTTTCTTCTTTCCTTCTTTGCCTAACTCTAGTTATTAAAGGAATAGTTCACCCAAAGATGAAAATTCTGTCATCAGGTTGTTGCAAACTGTATGACTTTTTACTTTAGGGAGCACAGAATCAGAGGCTGATATTTTCTGTAAAATGACAGTGAATGGGGATGGACGCTACAAAAATGACATAAAAACTACCATGATTATGGTCCATATGGTGCTTTGAAGCCAAATATTAGTTTTGTGTAAGAAACAAAATATAAGTTGATATTCACTGAACATCTTCCTATCCGCCATAACTCTTAAATCTCATTCACACTTATTCTTCAGCCAATAATGACTTATATTTGATCATTTTCACAAAACTGTCAAAATTGTCAAAGACTTTGTCTGGATCGGATTTAGAACGATGATCAAAACAGATGGAGTAGATCGAGTCCATCACCACCCCCAAAGCTTCATCGTCCTATAGCTCGCCCTGGCTCGACATTTCATTCAGTAAAATTAGGCAGATTTGATTAATATTCAGTTTAATGCTGATGATCACGTTATTTTACATCTGCTTACTGCTATTGCTTGTTTCTGCTTCTTCTTTGCCGGCGTTTTGATCAGGAGATTATGTCCTCTTTCAGAAGATGCGTAATAGCGCTCCCTATCGTATAACAGTGAAAACACGAAAAGCCGGAAAATTCGGTCAATGGCGGGTAAAGAGTTAACTACTTTTATCCTAGTTTTGATGTTTTGTTTTGTAAAATTTGGAGCTTTATAGGCACATTCTACTTTTTTATATGAAAAAGCGTAGACTTAATGTTTTTGTGTTCAGGAGTCAAAGTCATACAGGTTTAGAACGAAATTAGGGTGAGAAAATTATGACAGAATTCTCATTTTTGGGTGAATTAAATTGAGCATGGACAGCCCATACATCCTCTGTGCCTTGCTTGCTTCCCCACATGATTACGGAAGGCTCACGCTGGAAGCATGTCCAGCTAGTCGGTTCGGATCTGGATCTCCGTAAAGTGTCCTGGAAACTGCCTGCTGACATCATCCCCTGCCTCCTGAGCCCAGCCACAGATGCCAGCGATAGTCATGCACAGACCCTGCCACAAGGTGAAGACCTGTCCCTGGCAGACAGCATGCCAGCTATACCCAACGTCAACCCACAGCTGGGCTATCAAAGTCGCTTGAGTGCTAACTGGCATCAAGAGTCTCAGAGTGCTAACTGGCATCATTTCTCTTGCTTAATGTAGATTGCTAATTCCATTTCTACCATAGAAATATTGTTTCTTCTGAACTGAGAGGCTTTCTGCAGTTTGGGTCTGTTGAGGTGATCCGCAGTTCAAAGCGCTAGTCTGGAGCGCTAACTTCAACTGTGAATTCTAATGCGCTAATGTTGCTATGCTAATTCATGAAATCGTCGTCTTATTCTCATATGTCCTTACAGATCAGTTTGTAAATGGAAAGTGGGACCAGAATTTCCTGTTCCCGGGAGGAAGCAATTCCCTCTCCCGCAACGTCAGCTCCTCCTCATCCACTTACAGCCATTCTACCCCCCGCCCCGCTGTGACCAATCACAGCAGCTCCACAACGTACATTTCCGGCAAAGGTATCAGAGTATTAAATGCTCAAAGAAATACTTAATTGCCAAAACAACGTAAAAAAAAAAAAATCTCATGCACTGGTCAATTTTGAGGTATTGGGCTATTTTGCTTCCACAACATGTCTTTGTTTCAGAGTAATGGAAACAAAACATCCAAAATAATTAATATTTAGATGTTTATTTTATTGCACTTTATCTATTTGTGTGATTTTAAATGCAATGCTCTTTAAAGTCCATTTTCTCAAAATTAGTTTAAAAAAATCACCACTTCAGCAGCACTTACATACATCAAACTTTATAGTTTTATTCCAGTTTATATTCTGAAGGTTTTCATAAAGGGGTTTGTTAATATATCATTCGCCTGGTTAACCCTCTAGTGCTCTTCACCTGGCAGTCATAAAAAGGCTACATTTTTTTATTTAATTTTTTTAATGAAATGAATGTTATATATTTTAGTTCTATAATGTTTTTTATTTAATATTTAGTATTTTTAGGGGATTTTATGGTACTAAATTATATCTATGCAGTAGTTATAATCCATTTTTTCACTTTTTGAGCATTGACCTGAAAATGAAATTTCCAACTTAAACGGTCGTAAATCTTGAATGTAAATCTTTTTAAAGATGACACCTGGTGTATTATTGCTGAAGTGAACCTGGTGTATTATTGCTGAAAACTTTTAAAAAAGTTTTTAAAAGTGAACTTACAATAAGTTATAGTTTTTTTTTATGTTTATTGTTAGGAAAAATACTATTTTCAGTTTTTATATGAAATATATAATTATTTGCCAAAACATGTTTTACTCTAAAACTGTGAGAAAATTAAAAGTCATATCCCAACAAGTTGTGTTCAAAATTTGCATTCATATGCTTCTAAAACCAAAACTGTTGAATAAATTGCCTTTATAGCTCATTTATCAATCATTGCTGTTTTTCCTCAATCAGGAGGCTCAACTACACATAGATATGATCTTAGAGATGGCGGGCTTCTCAAAGAGGAAGTGATCCTGAGGAAGCGATCGGAGAACAGGCATTACACTGACAGTGATGGTGTTAGGGATTCTATCGTCATGGGAAACCTTCCTGGAGGATTTTTGGACACTTTAGGTAAAGTGAGCTTGATAGATCTGCCTGCACATAGTGTTAAAGCCAATCAAATTTTATATATTTGCCTCGCAAGGTGCAGCTTTTGGCAAGAATCCTTGGCTGACTCTCGCTTCAACCTTGCTCTTCTTTTTCTCTTTCTTATGCCATTTGTCTGTTTTCTACACTTTTTTTTTTCTCACTGTTTTCTCGTCATGCGACGGCTGCCTGCCAACCCTTTCCCGCCACACCCTGCCGTGGCTTGGCGTTCTCTCAGGGGGCTCTAGCTTCAGTCAGAGCACAACTACCAGCTACAGCTTGAGCTCCAGAGCTCGTACTCAGTCTGAAGATATCAACGATGCACTGCTGAACCTGGATAGTGTTCTTCAGGGTGAGTGAACGCGGAAACAACCATCAGTGCGTCAGGGGACTGATTGAAACCATAGCTTCTCAAGCTACAAGCTTCCTTTACTGTAAAGTAGTTGAACCAAAGTCAAGAAAACCTTTTAGAAGGCGCAATACATTTTGAAAAGATTTTAATATCATTTTATATCATAATATATCATTTTAATATATATCATAATATATATCATTATATAATATATACATACATACATATATGCATATATACTGTATGTATATATATATATATATATATATATATATATATATATATATATACAGTATATATACAGTATATAAAATGTAATTAATTTTTTATTACATACAACTTTAAATTTAGATTAAGCATATAATTTTACAATAAATTATAAAACTAATAAAACACCATCATTTATTACTAAATATGTAGAACTTGTTAAAGCTAGGGTAGGCAATTTGTTTTATAAACCCTTTTTGTTATACTGGTTGAAACTCTCTTCACATCCTGATAGCAATCAATAATAGAAGTGGTCTAAAAATTTAAATATGTACATACATCTTCTGTGGAAGTCTCAGGACAAAAAAATGTTCGTCCAATCATTGCTTTCGGTCCGAATGCTATGATACCATGTCCTACCTGCCTGTCAACATGTATTTCCATACCTCCGCACACCTGCTCGCGCAGACATCACACGTCATCAGCACGTTCCCTAAGGCTATACAGAGTTTAGAACGATATTCACAGAGTCCCACAAACAAGCAGCAGTCATCTTTTAGAAGTCCTCTTGAACCAGAACAACAAGCTTATGCCGCGTTCATGCCATAACCATAATAACGAGAAGCCGCAATGTTTTTCCCTGGAGTCACGTCCTCAAGCTTGTAGCTCATTAGTTGAACTCACTCAGTAGTTCATTATTATTGTAATGTTATGTGATTTGAGACATGAGGCAGTTTAAAGGCGTCTCTCGTGGCTCTTTTGTTTGCTCCCTGCTGTATGCGTTCATGTGTTTTGGAGGAGGCGTGGCTTTGGAGACGCTCTAAAGGGAAGGTGGGATCTCATGCTTTCACAGCTAGCTTGCTATTTCTAGCCACTCTGAAATTGCCTACCCTACCTTTAAACTGTCTGAATGAACTTATTAGCTAAAATAAATTGTAAACAATCTAGCATTTTGAGAGAGTGGACAAATAATTAATTAATTAATTTTATTTTAATTTGCGCAAAAGCATTGCATTTTTTTTGTCATCCTTGTCATTGTGGGAAGTGGCTAAATTATTTAGAAAACTACAGAAAAATTGAGTCAAGTTAGAAGCGTCTCTACTTTCTTTAGTTACTCCCCAACACTGCAACCAATTAAACCCTGAGACACATCTCGCGTCTGAATAACATAGTCATTTGCAGACTGACACACCTCAGCCTATTCGCTGCTGTTTTCCCAGTGCTGAAGCAATAAAACAATTTGTGGCTGCATAATTAAATATGTCTGTTCTGTGGTTTGACATTTTTACCGTCTGCACTACTTGTGCCCTCAGACTCTCGCTTCAACCCGGGTGTTCCTGAGACTCCCAGCAGACTGGTGTTCTCTGCCCTGGGGCCCACGGCCCTGAAAGTGAGCTGGCAGGAGCCCCAATGCGAGACCGGTGTAATGGGTTACTGCGTCCTTTACCAGCTAATCAATGGAGGTGATTCATCTCTTCTCATTCATAACTTATTCATTCATAAATATATTAAAGTTAATTCAATTATTCAATTATATACTATAATTGATCAATTTATTGCCATATGTAAATTATATATACAGTAGTCAACATTTGATGTGGATCAAAACCTTTCATCGAAGTTATACATGAATTTTGAACAATACCTGTTCTTGTCTTAGGACAACTTTGATTAACTTTTTTGATCCACTTCAAATGTTGACTACTGTATATATATATATAAATGATCATATTTCATACATACATATATACGTACGTATATATATATATATATATATACATACAGTATATTGTACAATACATAGACAAGCTAAGCAAACAATCATTTATTATATGCTATAAATCAACATGATAACAGATGTTGTCTTTTTGATGTCTATTTATTTTACCATTGTATTGTATTGTTTCTCTCATAGGTGAGGTAAAGCGTGTCGAAGTGAACAATCCCGCTCAGAACTCTGTGGTGGTTCAGGATCTCCTGCCCAACCAATCCTACATCTTCAAAGTGAAGGCCCAGAGTCGAGAGGGCTGGGGTCCTGAGAGAGAGGGAGTCATTACCATCGAGTCTGCCGTCGACCCCAAGAGCCCCCTGAGCCCAATGCCAGGTGAGTTGCTTAATTTTATGTTAGCTATATGGGGCAGAGTAGCTAATGTCAGCAGTAGCAGTGGCAGCTATTGTGAAATATTGATTAAATATTACCACATTATTGCGTGTATGTATCATTGAATTGTTCTTAAACATGAATATATGTGTGTGTGTGCTGTTGTTCAGGGTCTCCGTTCACTCTCAGCACTCCCAGCGCTCCAGGACCTTTGATCTTCACAGCTTTGAGTCCAGACACGCTGCAGCTGAGCTGGGAGAAACCACGCAAACCCAATGGAGACATCCTGGGCTACGTGGTCACCTGTGAACAGCTGCACGGTGGAGGTCAGAACCCAACCTCACTTTATTTTTCATGTATAAAAGCCATCGCAACTGCACTAATCAGAAACAAGCCCTGTTCTTTAGCTTCCTTGTTAAGACTCTGTCTTTGGTGTCCGTGCAGGAGATCTTCGCTCCTTCCAGGTGAATGGCAACGCTGCGACTTCTTTGAAGGTGTCTGACCTGAAAGAAAACATGCCGTACAAATTCAAAGTTCAAGCCCAAACCACACAGGGCTTCGGACCGGAGCGAGAGGGCATCATCACCATCGAATCCCAAGATGGAGGTATGCGGGACCTTTGAACAGTGTCACTGTTATTTCACTGTTAAATGTTTTAATAATATCATAGCCTGCTTTTTATGATTCAGTCTGATGAATATTCTGTTTTACTTGGAAATACATCACAGTGCATTTTAAGTTGTCTTGGAGGATAATGAATGGTTGAAACTTTATCATCTCTTCTTCTTTTCTCCTCTTCCTCTTCCTCAGGCTCTATGTCACAGTACAGCAGTCAGTCAGTCACAAAGAGAGAGGTGTTTAACCTACCAACAGAGATTACTTCACACACCACGTTCTCAGAACCCTTCGTGTCTTCAGGTACAGACACACGACTCCATATCTTGCTGGGTTATCAAGAACGATAAAGATTAATTACAGCTGTAATTACATGCAGGTGTTTTTAAAATATAAGTACAATATAAAAACTTGCATGTACACAATAAGTGCACAGTATCAAATGATTAATTTACATGTTAGTACATAGTAGTTAAAGACACCTAATATAAAGTGGGACCCTATATCTTTATCGTTATAATTATAGTCCTTGGTGTGAACGGCCTTCATAATTTCAATTGAATCGGACCCGCAGGATGTTTTATAATTAATTATGCTAATTTATTTAATTAATGTAGTTTTTTTATTTATTTTTTTATCAAATCAGACAAATTTATATACAAAGTCTGCCAATTTCTATACAATAATGTCAAATTTAACACTGTAATCAAAAGTTTTTAACTGTGCAGTACAGCACCACAAAATGTACACAATATTTTCAGAAAACAAAAATAAAATATTGAAATTAGCATTTGAACCTATTATTATTTATTTAATTTATTTACTATTTGGGGTAAAATTGACCACTGTGGGAAAAAAAAAGTTTTACTACTATTATTAAATATAACACGAAAACATTTGTAGTATTTTATATTATTTAATATAAACCAACAAAATATGATTACATAATTCTTACTAATTATGATTATTTATTTTGACAAGTAGAATATTTTTTCTAAAATTAGCATTTTTCTCAAATTAATTCTACTACAATTATTATTAAATGTAACTAAACTAAAAAAAACAAGTAATATTTTTTATATTTAGTATAATTTATTAAATACACATTTCTTTAGCTGGTATTTCAAACACTGATTATTAATATCTATTGTTTCTAGAAATACCATATGTTTTGTGTATGATAACAAGTTCATAAAAAACAGTAAGTTGATACAAAGTGTTTTTAAAACAAAAGAATTCTACTTTAGTTACTTTTTACTTCTTTTTTTAATTTAAAAAAAAAAATTTTTTAACACACACAAAAAAATATTTAAGTGGTACTGAAAAAAATAGTCACACTTTTACTCCTTTCGGTCAAAAATGGCCGCATTGGAAATCAATGGGACACGAATTTCATCTAGTGGAATTATAAATATAAATATCATAAATATCATTTAGTGCCATAAAATCCCCTAAAAATACAAAATATTAAATTAAAAACATCAAACTAAAATAAAGTTCACTCATTTCATTGAAATAAAAAAAGAACACGTGTCTAATGTTTATGTGTGTGTTTCTTTTAGACGGTATGATGTTGATGTCGAGCCGGCAGATCACGGAGTCGGGCGGCACCGTCACACGGCAGGTGGAGATGGTGCAGAGAGGAGTCGTGTCCAGCAGCACCGTCACAAAGAAGCTGGAGAGACAGTACTTCGAGGCCTAATCCAACTCCCTTTTGCCTTCTGCAGAAAGTGTGTATATATACGCTCAAGCGAAACTAAGTTAATTAGAGAAGTTCACCGACCAATGTGCACAACATATGGTTTTTATGTGAGGATGAGAACAGCTGAGCTCTTGGATTCCTTGGATTATAGCTCATCAAGACCAAAGTCTTCAAGCCTTGATATTTAGTTGAATGTAAATACTTAAAAACCTTTTAGTGTTATCGCTTCCAAACAGGTATTTGGTGTAACTTTTAGCATCAAACCATGTTTCCTACAGTGTTTGTGAGAAATGTTATTGACGTATGCGCCATGGGATAGGTTAGAGATCTTCTGTTGCTTATTTGAGCTTGATTGCTTTCATTCTGACAAGGTTTGAATTTAGCAGATTTTATATCATGATGTTGCTTTCAAGTTGTATCACGTTTTTTGAGCATAGAGGTTTTCTAAATGTATTTTTCACATCAAATGTGACATGTCTTATGATTTAGAGTTTACACTTTATCTTTAACTAATTAATTTCCTTCTAAATCAAATTTGACTTGTTAAGGGTTGTATTAAATGTTGCAACACAAGCGCATGCATATGGACTCGATTCTTAGGATTGTAAATATGTTACTGAGGTTTGTTTTTTTATTGCCTGGTTGCAAGATGTGCTGTTGCAACTTTAGGCCTGCGGCTGTATTTTAGTTTAGTACACTACTGGCAATTCCGAAAAGATTACCGACATCACACTTGTGTACCCTTAAATTAAATTTTTACTGCCTTTAATAATCTGTTCGGTTCTTTTGACTTCGGGGATTTTTTTCTTTTTCTTTTTAAAGATTTTTATACGATAATTGCATTTCACCATCATATTCAAGCTGTAGTATGTAGTATGCAAAACTTCTCACTGCATATCAGTTCACCGCACTTAATGAAACAATAAATCATTCTACCACAATCGACTCATTGTGTGTTAGCTTTGTTTATTAGAAACAGATTTAGGTGCTATCAACTGTTTTTAGCACACTGTGGACCTACTGAAATGCTTTATGTAGATTAAATGAGTACGAGCTGACAGTGCCCTCTATATGCTTTCTTATGTTACTGAAAAACAAACAAACAAACATGGAGTAAGATGTGATTACATCCAATACTTGTTAAAATTAGATATGCATTTGCTAAGGGAGCAGTACATTCAGGGCAGCAAAAGAACAGTTAGGTGTTATATATAATCATTTTCTGTTGGCTGTACTTGCAAATATAATGAATGGGTAAACATATATGGGTAAAAAGATGCAATAAATCATAATTCAGTATGCAATATTACAAGGACACAATCGCTGTCGGTTACATTTTGAATGCTGAACATTCTATCAAATGTGAGTAGATTAGAAGAGATTTTTCAATGCGTTACAATATTGCGTTACTCCCTAAAAAAAGTAATAATTGCATTACTTAGTTACTTTTTATGGAAAGTAATGCGTTGCATTCATTTTGTGTTACCTTTACTCAGCTGGGCTGGGCTTGCTTGTTTGTTTAAAAAAAACAGTTAAATTTTTTGGCAAGTTTAAAGGGCCCTTTTGCACCAAAAGTGAAATGAATAAACCTCAGGCTGAGGGAAAGCAAATTCACTCCTGTACAGTAGAGGGCGCAGCTCAAACATACCTTTCAGCGTTTTTGACTTAGGGGAATTTTAATTTTTTTATTTAAGATTTTTATAGATAATTGCATTTCAGCATCATATTCAAGCTGTAGTATGTAGGTTGTAGTATGCAAAACTTCTCACTGCATATTTAGATCACAGAAGAACAGGATGCAGGAGAAGAAAGTTAAAGTCTTTCAGCAATCAAAAAAATAAATAATCAAACGTGATGTTTAGTCAATTTTTGCTTATTAGTATGGTTAAATTGGATCAGCAGCAAAGCAATTGGTTAATAAAGTAAGGTTAAACAAAGCATATTGGTGTTATTTAACATATTTAATTATTGCAGGTTTTCATTTGCATTTCATTGTTTTAAATCATTTTGAGGAATACTTTAGTGCAAGTGAGATGAGTAAATGCATGTTCACATTTAGTCTACAGTAACCGTCACAGCGCACACCCCCAACACTGTCTGCAGGAGGTATTTTTGTAGGCCAAAACATGGAAACGAGTTAGCATTTTAGCACTTCCGGTTCCATCATCCTGAAATCAATGGGTTTGTTTGAATGGGTTTTTGGTTAAATGCTTGAAATAAGGTCTGTGGTGAACACAAGCTCAAGATATTTTCACATTTCATTCTACAACTTAAAATACATCAGTAATACCCCTTATGAGTTTTACAGCTTTTACTTGTCTTGAAAAAGTCAGTTGCATGCAAGTGGCTAAATGAGGCTAAAGAAGCTGTCGGGGGCATTAAACGTCATCAGCCGAACAGGAAAACTCATTCACTTTTACAGCCTTGTGTTTATAATCGTGCTCTTGCAAACTATTCCAACTCAAACTTTCAGAGAAAATGTTTTTAAAAAAAGACTAAAAGCATCTTTGTATGCTTCTTGGTGTTGACAGTGAAGTCATGCGACAGTGATATAGTTTGTTTATACACTACGTTTAGCTTTTTACTTCTGGTGATTGAATTTAGTCTTCAAAATTCACAAGTTGTGTTCATTTGTGAAAATGAACAAAATGTGTAAGAATCATAAACCTTTGTTGGTCACAGAGCTTATTTTCTGCAATAATCCAAAAGCTTCGATTAATGAACCCTTTTGCGATACAGTTGAGGAAAGCCTTGATCCTTCGCAAAAGCCATTGGAAAAATCCTACTGGGTTTTTGTCAAGGGAACCAGGTTGACCTACAAAAATACATCATCACTGTAGCACTAAAGACATGAGTTTTGGGCGAGACTATCTGTTTGTCTGACCAATCACAGACTGTTTAACAAGTCTTTTTTCTTAATTTTTATTCCTTGTGGTGCAGAAATTACAGCTTTAGCTAATCTAAAAAATGTAAAATACCTTCTATGCAAATTCATCAAATGATTGAACTGTATGAATGTTTTATGGTGTGTGATTTTTTTCGTATCCATGTGCGTGAGAATTGCGCGTTCGTTATGTACGTTAGAAGAACAGACACTGTCCCTTACAGAGACATCGCTCCCTCAGATCTGCAGGCCTGATCACCATCTCACGCACCATCTCCACCGTCCCAAACACCGGGTAAAGCTTCTCTGTGAACCTCTCGCTGTATGTGTAGATGTGCGCGCGCTTTTGGATGTCATAGAAGGACAGCTGCCCCTCCTCATAGTCCAGGTACACTCCCACCCTCCGCGGGATGAGCGACTGGGGCAAGAAGGTAGGCGGTGTGGTCAGGGCCTTGAGCTCGGACCCCCGCTCCAGCCTGAGGGTGAGGTATCCGCTCTGAGTGTTGAGCGGTCTGTAGCCTTTGCAGATGGCTGATTCTTTGGCCACCCCGAGACGCCAGTCACGGTCGCCCACTTCCACCTCCCAGTACCGGCGTCCTGCCGAGAAGCCCTCTGAGCCGAAACAGCACCACCAGCCGTCGAAACGCCTCCGACTGCAGGAGACCCCGCGCCGCTCCAGGCCACACTGCATGCGCTTGCAGTCCTCAGACAGAACAAGGGCAGGGTTGGCCGTCTCTGGGTCAAAAGTCACCTCCACTGTAAAATAAGGCCGCACTATGGTTAGATTTATGATTTTAGGTTATATATATATATAAAAAAAAAAAAAAATGGCAGACTGCTAATTAAAAAAGTTTAATGCTAGGACATTTCTAAAATAATAATGAAATACTCATATAAGTATGAAATACTTTTACAGATAAAAATATTCTGAAAAATTGCCCATTTTATTTTTCTACCACTACTTTAAAAAATCTTTATTTTTCTCATATTGTCCACCATTTGTCATTCTGATACATATATACTGTATATATATATATATATATATATATATATATGTATATATATATATATATAATTATTTTTTTATCTGTGAAAAAAACTAAAATCTAACATTACGCGAATAGTTGAAATATTATGAGAATAAAGTCGAAATATTTGGAGATTAAAGTCGAAACATTTTGAGATTAAAGTCTTAATATTTTGAGAATAAAGTCAAAATTATGAGAATAGCCTACAGTCTTCCGTATAAATTCTGTTTTCTTTTTCTTTTAGTAAATGCGCTCCTGAAGTCGAAATGCCGCTCCTGAAATGCGCTCCTGAAGTCGAACTATATATATATATATATATACCATTCAAAAGTAAGTCAGATTTTCTAAAATAAATGAATACTTTTATTCAGGAATGCTGCATTAAATTGGTCAAAAGTGACAGTAAAGATAAGACATTTATAATGTTTCAAAATATTCCTTTTTCAAATAAATGCTTTTAAACATTCAGAATCCTGAACAAATATATTATATTTTCGTTTAAACAAAATATTAAGCAGTGACACATACCTGCAGCATCACATATCCAGTTCCACACTGAAACAAAGAGCAATATTTATGTTACTACATAAGATAATAGAAACTATTCCACTGATGGCCTGAATATCATTGCATTAAAATAGTGTTAAATAAATGTTTGATTGCAGAAACTATTACTCTCTCACCAATGTGTGGAATGTAGCCAGTGAAATCTAAAAAAGATCAGAGAGAGAGATTACCAGAAAGCCCATTCAAGACATGCCAATCATCTTCTCAATATCCAAATAAACTCAGGTCTGATCTAATAAAACTGCTGTATGTGATTTCATTCGAAGGAAACTACCATACACATATACTGTAAGCAATATAAGCTTTGTTTTTCCAATTCCATTTGGTGCAGAAATCACTTACAGCAGCTGTAGGTAATTATCCTTAGAAAATAATTCTAAGGCATTAATGTCATTGCCTGCTCACCGATCTTCTGGGTCTTTTGTTTTTGTACCAGCCACAGTCTAGGAATGAGCTCCTGCAATGTCAATGGTGCTTGTTAATAGATCAGTTAAAAATATAAATTGCAGATTTTGAATTTTATGCAAGTCTATGAATGTTGTGTATGTTTCCAGAGGGATCACACCTTGTCGAGGTGTTCCCCAAGAACGAGGCCGATGAGCAGCTCCACGGCAGACTGCAGGTGTGACAGGTGACCCCGCTTCCACTGCAGCTCCACGTCATCCAACATCATCAACACCGCCTCACCCGGCCAGATACCGTGCTGGAGAGACAAACTGATAAATGACAGAGGCCGGAAGCAAAAATCATAAAATATATCTTTTCAAAACACACTTCAGAAACTGTCGATGTTCAAAGTTTTCAGAAAAGTTTATTTGTGTGCATGTGTCACAGTGGAGTTGTTTGTAATGAGAGAAAGAGAGATGATACTTCACTAACAGTATTTACTGATATTGAGTTACACACAAATGATTCCTAAGAGGACTCTGAGAGATGAATGAATTATTGATTAGGCATCAGAAAGGTGACGCTATATTGAAAGGATACATGTCCCAATAGACTTAAAGGTGTGTAATTTTATCGATGTTTAAATGCTTTCTCGTATCCAGGTTAATGTGTAACAACTATTAGTAATCTATTTGAAGGTTGACTTTCTCGAAGAGTGTAAACAATGTGGCTAAGACTGAAAAAGGGATAATTCACTCAGAAATGAAAATCCTGTCATCATTTACTCACCCTACCGGCTACCGTCAACTGTCTGGTTACCAAAATTCTTCAAAATATCTTCTTTTGTGTTCAACAGACGAAAGAAACTCATACAGGTTTGAAACAACATGAGGGAGAGTAAATGATGACAGGATGCAGGGATGCCATCAAAACCAGGCACTGGTTCCCTTGAAATGTTCCTATGGGTTTTTATAGTGGGGTTTTTCAATTTATGAATGAAGGTCTGTGGTAAACAACTTGATGATACTTGAACCTCTTGCTCCCAAATGTAAACTGCACACACTCACACCTGAAACGCTCTTATATAGTTACTTATTAGAAACGTGTTTAAAAAAAAAAAAAAACAGCTTTAGAGAACCGGTGGCAAATTAGTCTCCCTGGTTTAGACGTCATCCCTGCATTAACTTTAACAAAACATTCTTAAAACATATTTCTGTTAGCTGGATAGCAGTTAATGACACAGTACACTACATTTATTTAAGTATTGTTGCAAAATGCATACTGTTTTACATTCTATTAAAATTGTAGGTAGTATAAAGTGTACATTATGCAGTAAGCTAGAAGTGTTTGGCAAACCTGTCATTATTTTAATTGAAAAACTGTACAAGGCAATGGTGAGTTTCCATTTACACAGCTTAACGGGTTGTGCATGTCTCTCTCAGGTCAGTCAGTGAGGTCGTTTGTAATCAACACAGTCGGACAAGAGGATCATAGCAAGGTTAATATCCTAATACTTAATCAGAGAGCAACCCAAGACTAAGACCCATAGACAGAGAGAGAGAGAGAGCCAGAGAATCAGACACTTCATTTACAGCATGAATTGATATTAAATTACACATTCGCAAACAAATTACCCCCGACAAAGAGAATGTTGTAACCATTAATATATTTACCGATATAAACGTATTTGCTATATAGAGCCCCACTAAACATTACCAGCCAAAAGTTTGTACATGCTTGATTGAATGTATGTTTCTCAGGATCTTACTTTTTGATATAAAGGCTTATGCTTAAATAACTGAAATTAGTTTTGTAGACAAATATAACTTGCGCCCTCCTATGAATTTCTTTCGCAAGATAAATAGGTGTGTTACATGTACATGTGCTACAGTTTAAAAAGCACCACAGGATGCATCTCATGAGTTTGTAGTGTTTGTGCAAATGTTTCTGATCCTCACCGGGTGTCTGTTGCGCTGTCCTCTGGTCCAGTCCATGATGATCCTTTTATATGAGCCCATGTCATGCTCTCCTCCCTGCTCAAGCATGCTCAGTAAATTACTCTTCCAGTCCCTCTTTTCGGGATGCAGATCGGTATAAACTTGCATGGGCTTCTCCGTATTTTCCTGCACAGCGTGTAAAAACACAAGACTTGGAATTTTATGATACTTTTATGGTGTATTTGAATATTGAAATCTCCAGTCCCCATTCATTAACTGTATAGAAAAATATGAGCCATTTTTTTTAAATGTATCTTTTTGTGGAAGAAAGTCAGTCAGATGGCTTATCATTTTTGGGTGAACTATTCCTTTAACCCATTTAGACATTCAGGGCACATTTACACGACAACGATATACTAAAAATGGAAACGTTTTTTGCAAACAGACGACAACGATCCAGTTCACACGGATCAGCAAACCTGATATAAATAAAAGCTGTATTATTGTACTACGCAGGCCAGTAGTTGGCAATGTCAATTTGTAAAGAAAAACGACGTACCACTGCCTATAGACTGAATACATAATACACATGACGATTCAAAACTCAGGGGCCATTTACACGTCACTGTTTTCAACTAAAATGGAAAACTTTTAGGGCCCTATTTTAACAATCTGAAACGCAAGTATCAAACGCGAAACGCAAGTAACTTTGTGGGCGGATCTCGGGCGCTGTTGCTATTATACCGGCGGGATAAATGACTCTTGAGCCCGACGCAAATCTAAAATGGGTTGGTCTGAAGTAGCTACATTACTCATCATAGGTGTGGTTTGGGCGTAACATGAAATAAACCAATCAGAGGATCATCTCACATTCCCTTTAAAAGCAGGTGTGCCGTTTTGCGTTTGCGCCGGAACACGCCTCCTCTTTGCGCTGAACCGCCCCCGGGAGCGCAAGTTCATTCCCTAATTTACTGACGTACGTCTGTGGAGGGAAAAGTCTGCTGTGCGTCGGGTGCAAAATAGGAATGATACATGCGTCGGTGTACAAAGTCAATTGCGCTGGGTGCAAGATAGGGCCCTTTGTGCATTTTGGCCGTTCATGTACACGACAACGGCATTTGAAAATGATAACGTTATTGACATCTTTCCACGGTTGAAACACATACCTTCTGATGTTCATTCATGTATATTTTGTGCTAGTAGGAAGAGATGATTGGTTCACGTGCCGCTTGAACTGAGGCGCTACAGCGATCTGTCACTTCACATTAAAGAACCACAAAATTATATTTATTGTTTGAATTCCTTAAAAAAAAAATTTTTAAAAAATTTGAAAGCTGAGACTTTCTTTCATACCAAAAGAAACCTGCTCTGTCTTGTCTGTCGGCGCGTTGTTAGTGTTCTCTTTGCGCTTTGCTCCGAACATGATGTGTGACATGAGAGTGACATGGTTTGTTGGACGTAGCAACAGTAACTGGGGGGGAGGGTCTTTGTGAAGGGTCAATTTCAATTTTCCAACATCAGTATCAGTGATTCTGAAAATAATTGCCTCAGTAACTAGAGGCCTATTCAGCCCCTTGAGCTGACATTTATGACGCAGTAAACTTTTTAATAAACAGCCCGTGTCTGACTCAAATCAATTACTTTGATTTCTCAGACGAAATGTGCTGACAACAAGCTTTTTTAAAAGTACACTAAATCCGAGAGGCGGACGCCCTGGAGCGAACTACAGCTCAACACTTTTCTCAAGGACACAAAAGTGCTGCGGACTACAGTATACCATAACTTACAAACAAACCATGATTAGAGCTTGATCCTTTGAAAACTGACACAGAATTTTAAACCCTTAAGCCACTGGACCTGTCAGTCAGCCTGATATAAACAGACTAGCTGGTTACTATGGGGACTGGTGGCACTTTGAGTCTAAAGCAGGATTTTATCTAAATATAACACACGGTTCTAACCAGCCAACATCAGCCTGTAATTAAAGTCATGTAGATCCTGAGAAATAACAGCTGTCTGAAGAACAGTGTGAATCTCCTATTGGATAAAGATAAATTAATACAGGAGGATGAGTTTATTTGCTGAGGAACAGGGTTGTGCACCATTCAAAAAATGAACTGAGAATGTTTGTTACCATTCTATTTATATCCTGAACTTAAATTTAGGTAGAAAATCAGATGAAAAATTATCATTTAAAATTAATTTAACTGCTTTGCTTTATATATAAAAATATTATAATAAAATATTGATAATATTTTTTTTAGTATGAGTATAATAGTATAATACATTAAATTTGTATTATACACACAACATAAGCGACATTTATATTTTATTATAAATGTAATTTTATCAACAAATAAATTCTAAACTTTTATAATGTAAATACTACCAATTCAAAAGTTTGGGGTCAGTAAGATTTTTTTTTTTTTTTTAAAGAGATTAATATTTATTCAGCAATGACACATTAAATTGATAAAAGGAGACAGTAAAGACATTTACAATGTTGCAAAAGATTTCTATTTCATAAATGCTGTTCTTCTGAACTTTCTATTCATCAAAGAATCCTGAAAAAAAGTATGACGGTTTACACTAAAATATTAGCAGCACAAGTGTTTTCATTTTTGATAATAATCAGAAATGTTTCTTGAGCAGCAAATAATCATATTAGAATTACTTATTTATGAAGCTGAAAATTCAGCTTTACCGTCACAGGAATAAATTACATTTAAAATTTGTATTATAATTATATACAATAAAATATAATATACAGTCGTGCCCAGAATTAATCATACCCCTGGTAAATATGATCAAAAATGGCTGTAAAAAATAAATCTGCATCGTTTATCCTTTTGATCTTTCATTCAAAAAATTGGCAAAATCCTAACCTTTCATTTAAGTAAAAGATTTGAAAGTGGGGGGGGAAATCACATTATAAAATAAATGTTTTTCTCCAAAACACGTTGGCCACAATTATTCATACCCTTTTATTAAATACCTTTTTGCAATCTCCTTATGCCAAGATAACTGAGTCTTCTCCTATAATGCCTGATGAGTTTGGAGAACACCTGACCAGAGATCAGAGACCATTCCTCCATACAGAATCTCTCCAGATCCTTCAGATTCCCAGATCCATGTTGGTGCTTCTTCTCTTCAGTTCACCCCACTCATCAGGTCAGGGAACTGGGACGGTCATGGCAGAAGCTTCATTTTGTGCTCCCAAACACATATTTGTGTTGATTTTGATGTTTGTTTTGGATCGTTGTCCTGATGGAAGATCCAACCACGGCCCATTATATGATTTCTAGCAGAAGGTGTCAGGTTTTGATTTTTTATCTGTTGATATTTGATAGAATTCACAATGCCATGTCTCTGAATAAGATGTCCAGGACCTCCAGCAGAAAAATAGGCCCACAACATTAAAGATCCAATGGTATATTAAATTGTACACATGGGGTACTTTTTATCCTTGTGTTCACCAAACCCATCTAGTGTGTTTGCTGCCAAAAAGCTTTTTTTTTTTGTTTCATCTGACCACAGAACCCTGTGCCGTTTGAAGTTCCAGTCATGTCTGACAACTGAATATGCTGGAGTTTGTTCTTGGATGTGCGAGGAGCATTTTTCTTGAAACCCTCCCAAACAACATGTGGGGATGTAGGGGTTGTTTGATTTTTTTTTAATAGGCTTTCTGACCCCAAGACTTAACTAATCTCTGCAATTCTCCATCTGTGATCCTTGGAGAGTCTTTGGCCACTCAAACTTTCATCCTCACCGTCCATTAAGACAATATAGACACACATCCTCTTCCTGGCAGATTCGTAACATCTTTAGTTGATTGGAACTTCTTAATTATTGCCCTGATGGTCAAAATGGGGATTTTCAATTCTTTAGCTATTTTCTTACATCCACTTTCTATTTTGTGATGCTCAACAATCGTTTACTGCACATCAGAACTATTTTCTTTGGTTTTATTCATTGTGATGGATGATTCAGGGAATTTGGCCTTTGTGCTTCCTCATATTTAAACTCCTGTGAAACAAGAAGTCATAGCTAGACAATTTCATGTTCCTAGTCACCCTGGTGTGCTAAAAAAGGTAAATATTAATGGGAATATACTTCAGAGATATTTTATTCATAAAAAATTCTAGGGGTATGAATAAATGTGGCCAACGTGTTTTGGAGAAAAACATTTATTTCATAATGTGATTTCCCCCCCATTTTCAATTCTTTTACTTCAATGAAAGGTTAGATTTTTGCCAATTTTTTGAATGAAAGATCAAAAGGATAAACGATGCAGATTTATTTTTTACAGCCATTTTTGATCATATTTACCAGGGGTATGATTAATTCTGGGCACGACTGTAATTGAATTATATTCAAATAAAAAACTGTTATTTGAAATTGTAATAATATCTTACAATATTCGTGTTTTTACTGTATTTTTGATTAAATAAACGCAGCCTTAGTGAGCATAAGAGACTTCTTTCAAAAACATTACAAAAATCGTACCGACCCCAAACTTTTGAACGGTAGTGCATACAATCATAATTATTATAAATTAGTAAAAGAAATATAGTATAGTATAAATTATAGTCATAGTATAAAATTACAATTGTATATTAAATAAAAAATTTAATAATATTTTTCTACAATGTTATCAGCTAGTCTGTTATATATAGATGCATAAATGTAATCAGTTATATGGACCATGACAAAATAAGTAATCTATTTTAGTAGCAGCTTATAGATAGAGATAGAAGATAGAAACCTTAAACAGGACACATAAGAATAGATCTGTTCTTGTGTTGTGTTGAACAAATTAAATTCCTATTGTGTGTTGCAATTCAGTAAATTCCTCTGCCTGTGATTGAGTTCATGTTCTCTAACCTTCATCTCCAGAACGTTGGCGGTCTCCACAATGAACTCTCGACAGGCGTGCGGAGGCCACACGTCCTCTCCGGTCCAGATGTGAGCCAGAATATCTGACCTCTGAAAGACATCAGCATAAGAGGTTCCAACAGAGAGTTTGAAAATGTGTGTAGAAATCTATTGGAAATCTCTGAGCTGATGGCAGTGAATTCATTCATTGATCCTGGCTAAAGAAAAGCCAGGCACAATGCAATAATATATTTGTCTCACCTGACAGATCCTGTTGAGTTCTCGAGCGAGCTCCATTATAAACAGCTGACTCTCTGTTAATGGCTCTTTCTTTACTTGTTTCACTCTTTTCCGCGTCTCCTGTACAGAGATTTGGAAACTATTGAGTAACTAAAGCTACACCAGGGAATATAATAGCTGAACTTTTATATATTTTTTTCTTCTGAAAGTCATGAACATTTCCACCACATCTCAAATAATGCAATTGTGTCTGATAACATGAAATGACAGTTAAACGTGTTGGATTACAACTGCCGACTCCTTTGTCTGCATTATGTATCCTCCATACTAGAGCAGCAAAATTAATTGTTAAAAGATTGCGATCTCAATTCAAACACCCATGCGATCTTATTCCTAAATGACAACAATTCGGCTGTCAATTAATTATTTTTTTAAAAATCACAGTGGAACATTTAAATCTGTGTTTGCGCCTCCGCTGAGCCAGAGAGCAGCTGTCACGTATAGGTATGAAACAGCTTCACAAACATCTTTTCAAAGTATCATTATTTCTGTGTTATAAAATATTCAATTTATCACAGAAGTACTGGGAAAAAAGTTTATAGTTCAGATATAAACGGATGTCTATGGAAACAATCAAGATGGCGCTTCAAATAATGATTGTATCATTATAATGATTGTATCCAGTAATGAAACAAGTGAAGTAGCCTATTTATGACTGAGTCATTGAATCATTCATTCAAGAGATTTGTTCAAAAACACTGATTCATCCAGACAGTAATGAAACAAGTGAAGTATTTATGACTGAGTCATTGAATCATTCATTCTATTTCAAGAACTATAGAACTATTTCAAATGAATTTACAAGCAATTAACATTTTGTCAGAACCTCTCCTAAATTACATGTTATTTTGTTTAATTGTCTGTTTAGAATTGTGGGAGAATCGTGATCTCCTCTATTAAAAAAAATTCTCAATTTATCCAGAATCGTGCAGCTCTACTACTCACACACAATTAAATACAATTTTCATAGTAAATAAATAATTACATATTATTATTACACTTTCTGCATGAGATTGAACCAAATTACATAAATACTGTACATGTCTCATCTTGTTGAAAAACAAGTATACTACTTTAATAGCAGGCAAAATTGTTATGGTGGTGGTGGAAATTATGGTACAAATAAGTTTATTTTAATAAAAATCAACTCATCTGACATACAATGGCCAAAAGTGATGTCAGGCCTAGGAAAATTGACATATTCAACCTTTATTCAAATATTATTAAAAATGTGTTAATGATTATATATATTATAATATAATAATTTTGTGAGCATATTGCGTTGAAACAATGAAACATGCCAAATTGTACGGACATAATTTTTGGTAACACTTTATTTTAAGGTGATGTAGTTCAATGTTACTACATGTACTACTATAGTAATAACTATACCCAACTAACCCTAACCATACCTCAAGTCTATAGTAAGTAGCCTATATTTAGTTAATTCATGTTACTCAGTACTTATTTAAGTACAATAACTATGTCACCTTAAAATAAAGTGTAACCTAGTTTTTAATGCAAAACTGATTACGTTGTATAGTCAATGTATGCTTTTTCCTTAGAGCTTTTTGTTTTTCTTTAGATTTTTTTTTTTTTTCATAGTAAAATTAAACCTGTAACTGTACTTTTTCACATAAATACCTCAACCAAGTTTAATGTTTTGTTATTGCAATGCAGAAAAGCAGAGCGCATATGGCAGAAGACAAAACTTGTAGTCCATTATAACATCTACAAAGACGGCATCCATGCTTTCAATATGGAACTAGGCAAAGCTAGACAGACTTTCTTCTCAAATATTATAAACAGCAATTTAAAACAACACACGCACTCTTTTTGCTACTGTAGAGAGACTGACAACCCCCCCCCCCAAGCCGGATTCCCAGTGACATGCTCTCAGACAGCAAGTGCAGTAAGTTTGCTTCTTTCTTCTCTGAGAAATACTGATTCAGGCAAATTCTCAGGTGCTGGGTACTACTCGACCTCAGTGCTGCATTTGACACTGTCGATCACAACATACTTCTTGACAGGCTGGAAAACTGGGTGGGGCTTTCTGGGATAGTCCTAAAATGGTTCAGGTCATACTTAGATGGGAGAGGTTATTATGTGAGTTTAGGAGACCATAAGTCTGAGTGGACATCCATGACATGCGGAGTCCCTCAAGGCTCGATTCTTGCGCCACTCCTGTTCAACCTGTATATGCTCCCAATGAGCCAAATAATGAGAAAGAACCAAATTGCTTACCACAGCTATGCAGACGACACACAGCTCTACTTAGCCCTATCGCCTAACGATTACAGCCCCATTGTCTCCCTGTGCCGATGCATTGATGAAGTCAACAGTTGGATGTGCCAAAACTTTCTTCAGTTAAACAAAGACAAAACTGAAGTCATTGCGTTTGGAAACAAAGATGAAGTTCTCAAGATGAACGCATACCTTCACTCTAGGGGTCAAACAACTAAACATCAAGTCAGGAATCTTGGTGTGACACTAGAGTCAGACCTTAGTTTCAGTAGTCATGTCAAAGCAATAACTAAATCAGCATACTATCATCTGAAAAATATTGCATGAATTAGATGCTTTGTTTCCAGACAAGACTTAGAGAAACTTGTGCATGCTTTCATCACCAGCAGGG
>NC_138737.1:7941403-7968903 GCF_965113295.1 Leuciscus leuciscus
TCAACACAGACTCAACCTGCAACAACGCAATATTTTTTGATCACTCTGCGGCTCTGCTCCGTTCAGCTCGTTCCGACAGTGGGTCCTGCAGGTCCAGAGAGACCCGCGGAAGCAGCGAGAGCACTTTTAATGGAAGCTCAGGGACAGAGTGGGATGCGGTTGTGCCGAATCAGCACGTCTTCTCAGCGTTTCTCCAGCACACCCACACAACCTGCCAAAGCACCTCAACTCTCAGTCCATTCCCAAATCTTCAGAAACTAAATGTTCAAAAGCAGCTAATAATATACACACAACATAGCCCAAATGTCTGAGACAACAAGTGAAATGGCTTCTATTTCAAATTAGACTTTTCATTACAAATGATATAACCAACATGACAATTTGAGTGCAAAAAAACAAACATAAATTTCATGATGTCTTAGAATTTGGTTTGTCTTTTGCTTTAATGACAGAAACATGATGATCATGTTATTTAGCATGATTTGAGAATGATCTAATTTGATTACACTTGACTAGTAACCTAGAAATAGTGCAATATAATAAATATTTCTTCATTGTATTGTGTCATAATATTTCTTTGTTTTAAAGTTGGCATGAAACAGAATTTGTGATAGTCTTTTCTTCCCTATTGTGACGTATATCAGAGTGAAACGACTTCTCAAACAATTGATTGGATGGTTGGTTTGATTTGTGGTTTGCTATTGGTTGCTCTCATGTGAGTGACAGGTTGATCCCACCCTAGTGCCACTAACCACGTCCGACGAGAAGAGAAGAGACGTCGCTGCAAGAGGGGAGGGGAGGTATTTTAATTAAAGATTATGAGGCACATGAAAAAAAATTAAAAAAAATTGTGATTTACACAGATAAATCATTTAGAATAAATTATGGAAGCTTGTTCCCGCCACTAAATAAAAAATAAAAAATAAAAAAGGTAAATGCGATTTTTATCTCACAATTGTGAGTTTATATCTAGCAATTGTGAGAAAAGCAATTCACTTTTTTATTTTTTATTAATATTTATTGCTTCCATAATAAATAGTGCAATGTTCCATAAAAAAAGAAAAACGAAAAAAGAATTTTGACTTTATGGTGACTTTAAAATGTACCACTTACTGTTTATTTCCAGGTTTAAAATGTCAATGTTCAGACTTCTGGACATCACTGTAACATGCATTTTTCAGATTAACTGTATATATATATATATATATATATATATATATATATATTTTTTTTTTTTTTTTGACAATAAGAATGAAGAATAAAACAGGTTTCCTATAAATTAAGAAGTTTGTACATTTACAAGATACACTGAGAAAAAAGCATTGACACTATATGTTTCACAAATACAGTAAAATTAGGCAAGTTCCTTCATTTTATGTTGTTTTGGCACATTAAAGCAATGTCACACAGGAGAAACCACTTCAGCATACTCACATTTTTTTTATGATTAACTATACCTGTCGAATTGACATGATAAATGGAGTTTAAAGTCTGTATATTTACATGGTGCACCGAGAAGCACTTACATCCTTAGGGAGCCAGTAACACAACTTGGCCAGACTCTGATTCAATTTAATTAATGATCAGCTATACTCTGAACAATCATGTTCCTCTGGTGTGCAATATGCACTTGTTTTATTTAGGCTCTAATTAACTTGCCTTAATTTATTTATGATGAATTAAAACTGCTGACTTAGGCGAATGAACATGATTAATAAAGAAGCTGCAAGTCCCTACATTTACAGTACATGGTGCCCTAAAAAAATGCACTACATCAATCAGGGAACGTTCTCTGGAATTCACGCTTTGCTTCTGTAAACGGTAAACCCCGCCTACTTTGATTTGATTGGCCATCTCAAACATTTTGTCATTGACGAGCGCTGTTAGACAGCTGAAGCAGACCAGACTAAAAATGTAACTTCTGAAACCTATTTGTCATTCTAACAACATACAGAGTGGTCCAATTTGGCCATTTCTAATTATTTAATTATTACAACAATAACTCAGAACACTCAAGAAACCACGTAGCAACACCCTAGTAACCACCTATAACACTCAAGAAACTGCCTGGCAACATCCTAACAACCACTTATGCGCTTGTTTTCAGCCTGGCAAAGTGTTGGCAGTGTCACACCACGTGTCAGGTCGGGAATAGGGACAGATTAGAGGTCTTGACAGATTCGAACACACAAACCACGTGAACGAACACAAGGAGCCACACCACTGATCCTTTAAGCGAATTAAACCGCGAACCCTGCGTGTAATGTGAGTGTGAGTGTGTGGTGTTGGATGAACGTTAAAAAGCTGCTGAAGGCAGACACTTTCGTTGTCATTAAAAGGGAAATATCACTTATTTGCATTTTATTAATACAAATAGGCTATGTATTATTTTTTATAATAATTATAATAATAATTTTACATTTTATTTTAAGGTGTCGTAGTTACATTGTAGGCTACTTCATCAATTAAGTACTGAGCAATATTAATTAACTACATGCACTTACTATAGAGTTGCGGTTAGGGTTTGGTTTAGGGTTAGTTACTTGTAATTATGCATGATTTACTGTTAATGCAATAAGTACATGTAACTGTCACCTTACAATAACGTGTTACCATAATTTATTATAATTTTTATTATTATAACCATTTTGGCATCTCATTTATCAACACGCGACCATGTATTGTTTTTCTAATCAGAGCATTTAGAAAACGAAATAATATAAAAACTCATTCGTTTCTTATGGTTACGCAGAATGTAGGTTATCCTTAAAAAAAAGCATAAAATAAATGAAGACGTCATAATTCTCTTCAAACTCAGAGAAGCGCAATGCAGTCATAATTTTACGCAGGTTCTCGCATATAAAAAAGCATTAAGAAACACCGCTGCAAATGACAGAAGTTTTACTGAGATGAAAGTCACGTACCTTTCTGTTTAACCTTTCGAAATATCCTCAGAAAGTTTTTCTACACAAGCTCATTTCATGTTTGAGCATCTCAATGGCCTCACCTCAGCAGTCAGGATTGGAGTGTGTCGTGTCTCGTGTTGACCAATTGGCGCTCGAGTCTTTTTGGTACTTTAGCAAAAGCCTTTTGTCGCGGAGTGTTCATCGATCGTGCATTTCCGTAAAGTTTCCGAACGAAACCGAAGGACTCCTCGTATATTTTCGTAACATTACCGAACTAGGGCGAGTGCCTCATGGAGATCCTTTTCTGGCCTTGCTATTTAAAAGATATCCAGCAGAGGGCGCGGTTGTCTTGCATTTCTTATCCCATTTGCTCTTACACATTCGACGCATGTCCTAAGTTGAAAAATGTACTTTATTTAATAAATACATACATAATCTTATGTGTGACATTGATATTCAATTAATATTGCACTTTTTTAAATTACGTAAATAATTATTATATATTATAGTACCTTAAATGTTAACCTCTACTACATTTCTACTTTGCTATTGATGTTATTTATTGCATATTTTCATATTGTTCTGCATTAATCAATGAAAACAAAACTTTACACTGTAAATATCCTGGCTGTAGCTTTAGCTATACTTTCAAAAACAGATCAAACTTAAAATTCAACATTTTATTGAAAATAGAAAGGACAACAAATATGTAGATAAACATAAATGCTGTTATGCACATGAGAAAAACAAAAAAGCATTATCTCATTAACAGCTGAAAATGAATGCCCTATAAAGGTCACTTTTAAATCTTTTCAGTTTTCATACAAAAGGGTAAAAAAACAACATCTGAACAAAACTTATTTGATGTCTATAACAACATAAAATAAATGGAACTTCAATATTTGATCTTGCATAGAGTTGATTAGTTAGAAATAAGCAGTTATTATTTGTTTCAAAAATAGTGTGAAAATCACAATAGCCCCAAATGAATCAAATGCAACATAAACATCTAAAGCTACATGAACAAAATTCTTGCATATTTGTACAAATTTGCATAGTGTACCACTGGCACTGTTTTTACTATCACTACTGAATTTAAAATTCCAGTTTCACTTTGTGATTTAAAATTCCAAATATTATCTTCTTTCACAGAGGCAGTCAGTTGTTTAAAAAAAAAAAATGAAAAGAGAATATTTTTAATGGTGTGCAAGTTTAAATATCTGCCACGCCTCGGAAACGAGAACTTTCGTGGTTTCTGACTTGAAAACAAGCAGTGACCCACAGTTACACCTTCACAATTACAAGCATTCACAATAAAGCACACTTAACTCACCTACAGTCATACTCAAGGAAACTGACTGCATTGATGTCAATGCAGGTGCAAATTACTCAGTCGGAAAGGATTGTCCAAAGTACATTTCTTTTGCAACAAACTCATGCACCGCTGTAATCAGCTGACCTTGAGGTTAGAACTCACAACCACACCCAAATCACACACAAACAACAGAATGACAATATCTGAATGCTTTATGGCATTTTACAGGCTATATGAAGTCAAGCAGATGTTTCCAGTGAAAGAACATGTTCCAGGAAATGGAAAGACTTTGAAAGGTCCTCGTTTCCAAGGCAACCATCTTTAGGGCTCAGGTTAATCATAAGCACCGGGTGAAGCCAATGTTACAGCAGTTTAGGATTCAGGCAGCTTTGGTCACACAGTCATTTAAAGGCTTCGTCATGGCCGCCCATGATTAGTTAAATGCAAAAATGTCGAAAAAAGGAGAGCATTGGTAGCTTATTACTGACCGCGGTCGTAGACCTTAACTATTCGTTTAATATGGAAAAGCTTGTGGCGCAGTTTGCGACATTGGTGCTTCTTGTTTTGATAATCTGGCATCTAAGCAGAGAGAATAAGGGAAAGAGAGCTCATATTATCATCAAAAAGCAGAGCATCTATTACTATGAATGCTAGTCACATGTTTAGTCATTCTTTGGTTTTATGATCAAGACTCACCCTTTTTAGGTCTTTCAGACGATTATATTCCTCTGCTACAGCCTGTAACGTGAGATAAAAAAGAAAGTCATGCATTTGAACAACAGGGAGTTGATCTTTTAATCTAAAATGTTTCAGTCACTCACCTGGTACTTGGACGTTCCCTCATCAAGTGTGTCCAGCTCTCTGCTGAGCTTGTTTAGCTGATCGCTGACGTCATCCATTTCGGCACACAGTTCCTTATAGGTCCTGAGGTCCGAGTCAAACTCTTTCTTATACTCGTGTCGCTGGGCATCAGACGTGATCTCTGGATACAGACTGATTGGGAATGAAACAGAAGGCAGTTAACATGGAAGTACACAGGAACATGGATGTTGTGATGTTACTTGCTGCCACTTATGGAACATGTATATTCAGCTTTAATGCAAAAAAGATAAAGTGGGTCAATAGTTATTTAATAAATATTTGTCCAAAGAAATGGATAAACAAATACACTTTTTTTTTAACAACAATCCCTTTGGAGCGACCTAGAGTTAAGCATTTTGATCAAGGCAACAATGATGGTATTTAATGGATTAACTGCTGTGGAGTTTGAGCTGACAGCCTTTTATTTGCCACAACGCAGAAAAACACCCACCATTAACAGAGTAAAGGCACACACATTTACCCTTGCTCAGAGAAATTGTGCCATTTTGCTAATGTATCACCATTCGCCAAAATTTCACTAATGTAAAATACTACCATTCACCAACATTTGGCTAATGTGGAATACTACCATACACTGAAATTTAGCTTTTGTAAAATTCTACTATTTGACAAGATTTTGCTAAAGTGAAATATCAACATTCAAAGAAATGTTGCTAATCTGAAATAATACCATTCGCTGAAATTTCACTTTTGTAAAATTCCACCAATCACAGACATTTTGCTAATGTAAAATTTAACCATTCGGCAAATTCGCTACTCTGAAATTCTGCTTTCGCCAAAATTTCCCTTTTATAAAATTCCACTATTTGCCGAAATTTAGCTAATGCGACATATTTCGCTGAAATTTTGCTAAAGTGAAATACCACCATTGGCAGAAATGTTGCAAATATGAAATATCAGTATTTGCTGAAATTGTGCAAATTTACTCTCTGAGTAATATGGCCACCCAAACTTTCAACTCTATATTCTTCATTTGTATACATTTTTTTTTTTTTAAGTGGGAAAAAATGCAAGCTAGTGAGAAAATATGGCTAGAATTAGCCATAATGCAGTGAATACAAAAGTATTTTATATTGGGGAACACTTTACAAAAAAAGGTTTTTATTTATTAACATTAGTTAACATGAACTAACTATGAAAATAGTTTCTACTTCTACATTAAGTTAATCTCAACATTCACCAATACATTTTTTTAAGATTAAAAGTTGCATCTGTTAACATCAGTGAACTAAAATGAGCATAAAACTTACATTAACAAATGTCAATAAATACTGTTAAATGTAAAATGCTAAGAGATTTTCCTTTCATTGTCCGACATGGTCTTTTTTTTTTTTTAACTCATCAGAGCAAACCAAACAACACATGTAAACATGGACAAGTTTGCAACAGCCTTTGACCCTATAACCCAAAATTAGTCTATTATGTTAGCATGTGGACATGCGTGGCAGAGATGATTCTCTCCTAAAAACTTCATTGCGGTGTCCAGGGAATGCATTACTAAAACTGAGCCTACAACAACTCCTCACCGTGTCCATAGATCCTCATCAAAATCGTTGGCCGTCTCTCCTCCCGTCGTGTACTCAGTCTCGTACTGGGACTCGTCCAGCTCAGGGTTCCTCCTGCGTCTCTTGCCCCTGGAGGCGGACGGTTTGCGGATGGTGTCGGTCTGGTCGGAGGGGCTGGAGCTCAATTCTCCTGACGGGGATGTAGAGTGAGATGGGTGGCTGAAAGAGCGCTCAGGGTAACTGTGGGAGGACAAAACAACGTTACTACTGTATCCGAACAGAGAATCAAGGCAAGAATCAAAATATTCTTCAGAATACTGTATGACAATCTGAAAAAAGGGGGTTTAAAACTGTGTAGTTATGAGGAAATAAATGAACTGAATGAGGAAAAACATATCAGAAACAAGATAAATGAGAAAGATTCATAAACAAAATAAAGGCTATACACATATTTAGGCTATTATACCCCGTTTTTAAATATAGCATTAACAGAAACCTGTTGGCAATATTGTAGTAAACTATTGTTTGCTCAATTTATAAGCATTTAAAATATTGAGGAATTCTTTAAATGGCCTCATAAATTGGTGTTCATGAGGACATTTTAGAAAATATGGCCCTCACAAGTATAGCCAAACCAGTATTTAGCGAAAAAGCTTTTATTATTGTACCTCAATGTGATTTTTTTTGTGCTTGTTTTCCAATAAATGTTGACTATTTAAAGAAATGAAGAGCCAATCATCTTTTACAGAGACATTGTCTGTTTGTTAAATCTTAACAGGGACTTTGCCAACACTGTCTATACAAAAAGGATATGAATTCATTCATTTATATTGAATCAATACCATCAAAGCTCATAGAGCCACGCAGAGAAAGACAGAGGCAGACATGGAGGGAGAGACTTAATTTAAAAACAAATTATAGTGAAAGAACATCTGATTAAAAAATGCAGCTAGTTTGATCTCAGGCCAAGACACGTCAAATCTGGTGTAATCTAACCTGACTTCATGAAACTAATGGCCCAGACCATTAGCCAGACTAATGGAGCAGATAACTAATTTAAAAGCACAATAGCACTGCTGACCTAACTTCATCTAGCAAAGGTCACAAAAAAAGTCTAAAAATACCACAGCACAGGCTAGTTTTAATCGGTAGTAACTGTACACTATCGTTCCAAAGTTTGGGCTCTTGAGCAGCAAATCAGCATATTAGAATGATTTCTGAAGGATCATGTGACACTGAAGACTGGAGTAATGGTACTGAAAATTCAGCTAAATTCTAATGACATTATCTTATCTAATAAATTGAGCCCCGGTGACCATGAGACTTGTTTAAAAAACATTTTGTCAAAACCCAAACATTTGGTCAGTAGTGTATGAAAAACTGGAATGCAATGAAATGACTTTAACCTTTAAACAGGCAAGAGTGGAAAATGATCCGCAAATATATCATTTCATGTCACTTTTTCATATCATCTGGACTTTTTGAAATGTTTGATATAGTTTGGATTTTATGAGATGTATCTCCCAGGATATCTTGCCCTATTAGGGTATAAAAAAAAGTAAAAATCTATGATTTATTTGATGCAAAAAAATATGTAATATGCTAAATATACTGCATGTATGACATGTCTAAGAATCCTAAATTTACGGCATACACATTTCTTGTATGTTTAGTATATAATGTAATTGATGATACAACATATCATTTTCTAAGAAATCCTGAAGACGTCATCTACCATGTTGGAGAGAAAAGAAGATAGAAAAGAGGAGAGCAGTCAGGAGGAAAGACAGCTTGTAGGATAAGTGAGCCGAGTGAAGTGTGAGTGCCAAGCAGAATGCAGGTCCTGCCTTGAGAGAGAACCAGACTAAAAAAAAGTGATGTGCACCCCTGGCAATAATACATTAACCTGTACAGGGGGCCAAGTTTATAATGAGACACCACTCATTGTCAATACTGTGGATAATCCTTTTTTCTTACCATAATCTGACTACGTTATCTCAGGGGATACAGACTCAAAATGCAGTAAATAACATAAGGAGCAACATTTCTTTTTCAACAAAGACAATGTTCACAATTAATATTAGCAGTTGTTTTGCTTAAGAAAGATTAATATATGCCTACTTTCTACAAAGTCAGAATGTCCAGAACTATGGGCGGGCGTGTTGGCTTAAGGTCAAATTGATAAAACGAGAAATATGAACCAAGTCATGTGAGCCACATGCTCCAAACAGACTCAACTATGAAAATGATAACAGGATTGGATGAAAGATTCTTTCTCAAGCCTCCTTCAAGAGAATAAATAGTATCCTGTGGTACACCCTGCCTGTTTAAGGGTTAAGCAATAAAGTTAGCGGCACAATTTCCTTAGAAGGGTCATGTAATAATGCCTGTTTACATGGAGCTCAGCATTAAATTCTCCAGCTAGGCCAGGGCCGGCCCGGATCACTCACCCGATAATATTGTGGGTCTCGGAGCTAAAGACGCTGCCAGTCTTTAGGGGGATGGAGCCGACACTGGGGGCAGAAACCAGAACAGGAGCCATCTTCTCTGAAAACACAATGGACGCCTCCTGCACGCTCTGTCCATCCTGTACACGGTTGACCTGAAAAAGGAACAAACTTCCTGTTTAGTACAAGGTCTGCAAACTTCGATACATATCTGAACAGAGAGTCTGACGTGTGTAAAACCAGGAAGCGACATTTTTTCAGATAATGACAGGGAAAAGGTCAGTGTTTTTCAACATTAAGATTGTTAAGATTAACATGAATATTCCTACATACAAGGTCATTTAGCAGATGCTCTTATCCAAAGTGGCTAAATAAAATAAATAAATAAAGATCAGTTTTAGAAGATGAATTCAGAAGTATTCAGTGTCACATGATCCTTCAGAAATCATTCTAATATGCTGATTTCGTAATATTATCAATGTTGAAAACAGGTGTGCTGCTTAATATTTTTGTGGAAAACGTGATGCATGATTTTTTGGGATTCTTTGATGTATAAAGTTCAAAAGAAAAGCATTTGAAATAGAAATTTTTTGTAACATTATTAATGTCTTTACTGTCACTTTTGATCAATTTAATGCGTCTTTTCTGTTAAAAATCTGTATGGAAAAGTTACTTAAAATAAATAAATAAAGATCAGTTTTATTTGTATAAGCGTATGCCTACCTATAAGGATGTTATGTATATTGCTATAATGTAAAACTCAATTATTAAATCATAAATCTGTCTTGAATGCAGTTTTTTAAAACTGAATTCTGGGCAGAACATTATACAAACACAGAAACCATTTTGGATCCATTGTTTAGACTTTATTTTCCTTCTGCTAACGTACAGGAAAGTCCGCAGCGAATAAGAAGCAAAAGTGCTTCCTGTTTAAGTTTGATTTCAGAGGATGTTCTCGACATGTGCGTTTTGTGACAAACACGCAATGCCAATAGTTACGACTTCTGGTACAATATGAGTGTCAAAAAAACTCCTAATTTATAATATTTGTTTCTAAAATACAAAGGTGTAAAAAGGAGTGGATGTGTGAATATAAGGAAAAACTTTTCCGAGCAGTACACTGCTATAACAATGAAAGCAGGTGTATGTGTCGGAGGGATTGTTTGTCTTGCTCTGGATAGGTTGTATGTGAATGTATGTTTGTGTGTGTTTGGAGGGAGGACACAGCAGGAAAGAGGGTGGAGGAGCGTTTCCTTGCAGCTGGGGAGAATGGGAAAAGCCACTGTATAGAAGAGCCCAAGTCATCCAGGAATTCCAACAATGCTTTCCCTGCATGAGCTACTGCAACCACTGATCCGTGATCGCGCTACATAAGCAGGGAAAGAATGCTTGAGAAAAAAAAGAGGGTTGTTTCATGCTCGTGACCTCCTTTCGCACCAGAAAAAAAGTGAAGGAGAGATAGAAAGGCAAGGAGAGAAAGGTATTCAAAGGGAGTGTGTGGAACGCCGTCAGATCTCATGGATCTACTGAAAGCACCAGGGCAGAGAGAGAGGCAGACCAGTCTCATGATGGTAGTAATTATGTTTCCAATGGACTTGGAAGGGAGCCTCTACTAGCAGCTAAAGGTTCATTAACAACCTGCAGACTGGACGAAAGATTTATTGCTTAGAAGTTGCTCATTTATAGCTCAGGAGGATTTTCAGTTATAGCGCATAGCAACTTTGTCTTAGACATTTCTCCTAAAATTCAAACAATAATAAGTAAAATAGAAACAAATGAGGCCATTTTAACCTGCGTTAACAGTATAGAGCTTTAGAATTATGGATGGTTTTGGAAATGTAATGAGAAAAGTTTAAATTTATACTGAGATCTCAGACTTTTTATTGCAGACTTTGGTATCTTGGTAAATCTGAGCAGTGAGCACAGTGTGATCTCTTCTGAAATGCTAAAGGAGGCACATTTTTCTAGGGTCTCGAGAGACAATCTGAGGAGCCCTTAGCTCTCCATTTAATCTGTCTAGGAAAAACAATTAAAGATGCCACATTACGCCCTTTTGGGGTCTCCTAGAAAATGTTTTCATGCTTTAATGTTATATTTGACGTTGCTTCATCTGGGCTGTGTTTGTCAAAAGCATCGTGAGCTAAGTTGATCGAAGGGTGGCAAAGGTTCTACTATCTACTTAGGGTATGTTTACACAACAACGATGCACTAAAAGCGGAGAGTTTTTCCTTTGCGTTTTCAGCAAAGGACAACAATGTCAAAACAATCCCTGTTCACACAAATCAGCGAAAATGACTAAAAACACTATTATTCATGCCAGGCCAGTAGATGGCGATGTCACTTTGTAAAGAAACACTACACACCTATAGACTGAACACGTAATGCGCATGACGTCACCGCTTTCATACATTTGTGTTTTACACGAAGACAATAACGGTCGGTATCGTTATCAAAAACTTGCCGTTTGAATCTCGTTTTTACAATTTTGCATTTTCAGGCCCCCAAAACGCTGTTGTTGTGTCAATGAACGCCCATAATGCATAAAAACTTTTCCGTTTTTAGTTGAAAACAGTGTTGTATAAATGTACCCTTAGGCTTACAATGCTTTTGGGAAATGCATCCCTGTTTATTTCCAGTCTCTATGAAGCACTGTCTTCCGGAAAGCACATTGTGCTCTGATTGGTCGGCTGGACCAGTGTGTTGTGATTGGTCAACCGCTTTGAATGTTTTTCTGAAATGTTCCGCCCCTTGGCCCTTGCCATAACTGTGAGTTTCACCACACTACTATCGCAACTCAACCTGCGTATGCCTTAGATGGGAATTATTTAATTGAGGAATATTGTGATGTGTACATTCCCGGAAGAAAACTCAAGACCGCAATCGAGGTGTTTCAGGGAGTTCAAACACAGTGCTTACTGATGTAGAGAATAACTCCCTTAGGAGTGACATTGTGCGTTGTAACATTGCAGACATTCTTCAAACAGCAACATTATACACTAAAGAAAGATGAAAATGTATGAAATGTCCTTTTTAAGATCTCATCAGTTATTTTTCTTCGCTATGATGACTTTTGTTCTCACAGTAATCAGACTTTATTTAATTTGATGACAACTAAATTAAAGTAAAAAAAGCCAGTTTTTTTAATAACCTTTATTGCTTGAATTGCTCTTTTTCAAGAGTCACAATGAGTAATGCAATGTTAATGTGTGATACACACATATACAAAACATGACTCATGTTCTTTTACACAGCAAAAAATGTACTGTATCACTGAAACACACCGTTCTGTAACACAAATAAAATCGCAGATACAATGCAAACACGCATTACTATTGTCACGTGTCAGTTCATGTTTGGGAGTTTCAGTTTGTGTTTTGATTGGTTCCTGCTTTCCTCTGTTCTTTTCCCACCTTTGTTTCTAGGGTTACTATCATTATAAAGTTAATTTGTCCCAGCTCTGTATGATTAGTTATCTCGTTTCTGCTTGCTATTTAAGATGCACCCCTTCTTTCAGTCTTTGTCCGATCTCCGTTGCGTGTGTGTGTGTGTTTTCCCTGCCTGTCAGCTTGTTCCAGATCACTATTATTAAAGTTTGAGTTTGTATCTATAATCAGAGTCTTCAGTCTGTTACTGAGGAAACCACAGTGTGACAACTATATTCTGGCTAGTATGATATATTTAGCTATTTTTAAAATAATCAGCATTAGATGATAACAAGTCTCGCATAGCTGATTAACAGTTTTGTCAGTTACAGGACTTACAATGCAAATGAGTATTCATCCAATTTCAGAAATCTTCGACAGAAAAAAATGGCAAAAAATATGTACATGAATAAATTAAGTTTTAGCTACTTTACATCTATTATTTTTCATCCATTTTAAATATTTTTATGAATATGTTTTCAATCTAGATAGATTGCATTTACCCAGATTGTAAATGTATGTTCCTGCTACTCTTTGAAGTATATTTTGTAATGTGTTTTGGAATTTCAAGGTTTAAACGAAATACATTTTTAATATGAAACTGCCACACTCTTTAAACATCTCCATCAATAATGGCCATTAAAAATACTTCTAATAAATATGTGTATACGTCAGCATTTCATGTATTCAATGAATTGCAAACAAATATACTAATTCAAGTATGCTTCCAAACCGTCTGGGTATTACAACCGTTTAACAGTTCACAGTCCCAAGAAGTTAAAAGCTACTCGACTCTTTCAGTTTGGTTAATGATCAATCACAGCGAAACTAGGCTGGCCGTTAACAAACAGACCATATCAGCGATTCATTCAACCTCGTGACTGAATTATCACCAGTGTCGCAGAGGCCACTGAAACTATTAAAGGCTTCAAAACACCTTTAAACCACTCCCATACCTGAACAAAAGGTCTTGATTGACTATCACAAACAATTTAGCAGAATTAAACCACTTGTCCTATGTATGGTCACAGGGATGCTGGAGCCTTTAACTTGCACACTGAAATGTATTGGAATACTGTTTGCTTTATGTTTAGAGACTAGCAATAAGCCTGACACTGGCCTTTCATTTTCATCAGCTTAGGCAAGACACTGCATGCCACTTTGATCTGGGTGTGCCATTTAATTAGTGACCATGTGATTCTTCTTTCATGCAGCACGTCTCAGCCTAGAAGACTAAGTGGCAATATGGAAACTCACCCAATCCTCCACATCTCTGCCCTCGGTTCCTCCCATCAGTGGTCGGTCCCAGTAGATGTTTGGCTTCCCGTAGTGCCAGATTTTACTTCTGGTTCTATAGGAGAAGAAGGCTGCCACAGCCAGTGCCACCACAACCATGAACCCACAAACCATTGCAACTGCCTGAGAAAGATTAAATTGTATCGTTTAGTCCAATGCATACTTAAATGTTTTTATCATACTAAGCTAAAATAATGGTAACATTTTACAAGTCAATGTATTAACTAACATGAACTAACAATGAGCAATACATTTGTTACTGTATTTGTTAATCTTTGTTAACGTTAGTTAATACAAATACAGTTGATCATTGTTTGTTCATGCATTAGCTAATGTTAAATACAACTTTTGATTTTAATGTTATTAGTAAATGTTGAAATTAACATTAACAAATAAGATTAATAAATTCTGTAGAAGTGCTGTTCATTATTAGTTAATGTTAACTAATGAGGTTAACTAATGAAACCTTATTGTAAAGTGTTATCATAATAATTTAGTATACTAAGTATTATCTTAATAATCACCTCCCTCTTATAAATAAGTATTCTATATAAAAATTAAAGTTCTGGGTTATTAACAACTACATATTATACAGAATTATTTTGACTCTTCACTGATTTTTTTAATTGATTTTTTTTACTTAGCTTGCAAAAATGAACAGAAAAAGTGTTTACAGTAATGCACTCACAATAGAAGCCCAATTAATATTTTTTAAAGCATTTGGATTACATTTTCCATTAAAATGTACATTTAATTTATTTGAGGTGTAACTGTTCTCAAACAAAATATTTGTTTTGAGGAAAGATTACTTTTATTTATGGTTATACTTACGAAATACACAGATTTTTTTTTTTTGCTAAATTAAACAACTAAATTAATCGTTTTAAGAAATAAATCTATTTAATTAATTAATTAATTCTATCTATTCCATTTTGTATCATTAAAGGATAGTTCACACAAAAAAATTGTCATCCCAAATCCTTTATACTTTAATTTCGCAAACAATTAAGCAAGTTTGAGCTTCTATTTACCATATTTGATGAGTAATAGCTCTATGTATGTGCGTTGCCCAATGTTTATATGTGAATAAAAGCCTAAATTAACTTCTTATCATATAAAGTGATCGTATCTCTTCAGAAGAGTTTTGTTTACATGGACTTTCAAATCTGGCAGGTTTCATAAAAAATATCTTAATTTCTATTTTGAAGATAAACGAAGGGCTTATGGGTTTGGAACAACATGAGGGTGAGTAAATGATAACAGAAATACTATTTAACATCACTAAATCAACCTAAATACACTGAGAAAAAAAATTTAGATGCACTTTTCACAAATTGCAAGTAAATTTCACAATTAATTAAACATGACATTTTTAAGTAGAAAGACTGAAACTTCAAACTTTGAAAAAATTTGTTTTACAGTGTACTACAGATTGCTCTTCAAAATGCAATGTTAGGGTTTGATCAGGCTTCCATTGAAGGTGTACATGCACTTCCTGTCAGATTTTACACAATAAGGGACAAGTTATGGTCTGTTGTAATCCTTTGATTGTAGACTATAAAGAAAACACAAATTAAATAAAGACATTTCTAAACATCCTGTAACTTTAAAAAGTACCTCCTGAGGGTCCACGTAGCAGTAGTGGTACAAGTACTGGTTATAGACAGGAAAGCCGGCCCCCATTCCTGTCACACTGCTTCCGTAGAGGTTCTGACACATCATAATCATGGGGTTGTAGTACGAGCTGGTGGAGCTTTGGGCTATTGGGTTCACTCCTACAATGTACACAATGTTTATAATGCCTTGAATCACTGCCATTATGGAACTGACAATAAGCACCACCAGATAGAACTTCCTGCTGCGGAACGTGTTAGTTTTGGAGAAGCTGGCTGCAAAGAATCCCAAAGCGATGATGAAGTTTATGGCAGCGATGGCGATCATGCTGGTCTTTGCCGAGTAAGGGGTCGGGTAAGAATTGTAGCTTCCGTAACCATATCCACCACTTCCATATCCACCACTTCCATATCCGTAGCTTCCGTATCCGTACCCACCTCCATATCCAGAATATCCAGATCCGTAACCTAATCCGTACTGCATGTCCCAAACCAGAGTCGAGGCCACGCAGGCGAAGATTCCTAGACAGAGGATTATAACTATCCCTATCATAATCTTTACAATTCCCGGAGGGGAGAACCACTTGTAGAAATGCTGTGGTACCTCCTCGCCAATATAGTAGGATCCTGGGGGTGGAGGGTAGGGATCAAATTCACTCCGTGGTTCATTGAAGCTACCCGGTGGTCCAAAGCCATTGGAAGGAGGAGTGTACATCGGGGGACTATCGTAGGGTTGTTTCTCAAACATCTCTCAATGATGACCAATGACTTGCTAAAAGAAGCAAGAAATTATTAATTAAATTAATATTAGGTTATTCATTTACTGTTTAAGACAAAAAAGAAGACAAAAAAACATCATAAAAGGCCCAATTCAAACAATACACTACATTCCAGTCTAAGGCATACAATAGCTTTGTGTAAAGAACAGATTGAAATTTAAGTAATTATTAACTGAAAAGAGTCCATGGAAACAACTTAAAAACTTTATAGAAATAAAAAAACAAATAATAATTAAATCATTTAATAATATCTGACAATTTAAATAATATTTAATTATATTATTATTTTATAAATTATATGAAGTTACATTACACAAGAATGTATTAAAGTTTGGGGCCAGTGTGATTTTTAAAATGTTTTTTTTTTTTTTTTGCTCACCAAGGCTGCATTTATTTGACCAATAATACAGTAAAAACTGCAATATTATTTAATGTTATTACAATTTAAAATAACTGTTTTCTATTTAAATATATATTAAAACGTAATTTATTCCTGTGATGTAAAGCTGAATTTTCAGCATCATTACTCCAGTATTCAATGTCACATGATCCTTCAGAAATCATTCTAATATGCTGACTTGCTCAAGAAAAATGTCTTAAAACATTTGTACTTATTTATTTGACAGAAATTATTTATAACATTGATCAAATTAATGCTGAATATAATATATCACCCTCGCTGAATATAATTCTTATTATTTTTGACAGAAATGACAGACATGGTCACTCTGGACAGTAATTATCCTATTGTGTACTCTGGAAAAAATGACAAATAACCGCATACAGGTTTGAAACAAAACGAGTGTGAGTAAACAATGACAGAATTATCATTTATAGGTGAACTGTCCCTTTAAATGTCTTTGGTCAGCACGTCGTCAGTGACATCAATTAATGGACAGGCCAAAATGACGTTACCCAAAACCACAAGCCGTGAAATCACTGTGCTGTTTATCAGTGTGAGGTAACAACAGAGAGTAGAGTGGAGACATCGGCACCAGGGATCAGAGTCTGTCCACACAAAGCCACTGTTTACAGGCCCGACCGTGGGAGTTCAACTCAATCTCAACCATTGTCCAGCACTGACTTTGAAATGCACAGATTTCAATTCCCGCCAAATATGCCGTTTGTTTAATTTCAGATCATATGGTCTAGGAATGAGGTCACAAACAGGGCAAAACTAGACAAAACAGGACTTACAATATGTCTAATAATCTGAGGTTATATTATATTATGGTCGAATGTTAGTTGTAGTTTCATGTAACCATAGATAGATACATATTTCTAATTAAATACAGCGCAATCTACTGTGAGGTATTTTGCGTCCGAAAAAAATACTCTTACTCAAATACTCAGTTTTAATAACACAACAAATTCTTGCTATAGCTTTTGTTTTATTTGTAGATGTGATATGAAAGTCCTTGTATTGTTTTCTAAATGTATAATGCCTTATGTTATAAATTGTAAAGTCATGATTTTACTGACTTCAATATAATATATTTATATTTTATTTAAATGGTTAGTTCACCCAAAAAATGAAAGTTCTGTTATTAATTACTCACCCTCATGTCGTTCCAAACACAATTCAAATCTTCGAAACACATATGAAGATCTTTTTAATGAAATCTGAGAGATTTCTGTCCCTCTATTGACAGCTACTGACACTTTGACGCTTCATAAAGTTCATAAAGAGTTTGTAAAACCATATGAATTGAGCGGTTTAGTCCAAAATTTGTCAAGAGACTCGATCACTTTATAAGATGAGCAGATTTAATTTAGGCTTTTATTCATATAAACATTCAATGATCAGCAAACAGTTTTATCTCTTTATGAACATTTTGAAGCTTCGAAGTGGTAGTTGTGTAGCGGTCAATGAAGGGACAGAAATCTCTCTGATTTCATCAAAAAAATCTTCATTTGTGTTTCGAAGATGAACGAAAGTCTTATGGGTTTGGAACAACATGAGGGCGAGTAATTTAGAACATAACTTTAATTTTTGGGTAAACTACCCCTTTAAAAGTCTTCTGTCTTAGTATCTCCTTGTAGTGTGGAAAACAACAGAAGAATGCATACAACACTTTCAGAACTTGGCAAAGGCCTAGATAAGCCATTTTGTTTGCCTGGTTACTATGTGTTCACCTACTACCCCCAGCCTCCCCCAACTTCTCTCCTTTGTTATAGCAAAAAGTCAAGGCTGCACTCTGTCTGCGCATGGTTACCATGGTAATAAAGGCCTGAGGTAAAGAAAGAGAGGTTTGGAAAGAAAAACACAAGAGCTTCAGTGTCTGAGAGGGGGTGCCTACGCAGGCACATACAGTTGTAAGGATCAGGTGTCCTCAAGAGAATCCTTTCTTATTTACCATCCCGGCACAGGTTTGATTTAATGATTCATTAATGGATCTTTTGAATGACCAACAACAGGTGAGAGGGTTTAAAAAAAAGAAATTTTTTTTTTTTCATTTTTAGGCTGAAACTGCGGTCTAAGCCTACATAAAAACTATAACAGTGCCATGGTAAAGTGATTGTATATATAATGGTAAGTACATGGGTAGTACCAGGTTTTTTTAAATATTTTTTTTATACTACCACATGACATGGCCAAAAAACATGGTATTACTGTAGAATGATACTATGGTATAAAAGTAAAAAACAACATGGTACATGGGTCAAAAAAAGTATGGTATTACCATCATTTAATGCTCAAACGTAATAGTGCCATAGTAACGTTATTTTTTAAGCAGATAATGATGTATGAACTCCAGACACACAAAAAGTAGGAGCAAAAATCACAAAACCTCTTATTGCTTCTCGTCGTGAAACTGTCTATAACACCCTACAATTAGTTTCATTTAATTGAGACAACAATAGTTTTATAAGAAGCTTTTATAAATAGCTAAATATTTAAATTATATTTTAAAATCTAAACCATAAAGATACATTTTTAAGCATACATGCCAATCTAAAATCTAAAATAAACAAAGAAAAACATTGTTTACCTTTTTGAATCGGTCTTCTGATGAAAATATATTTTTATTATTATCCAAGATTCTTCTTCTTCGTCGTCAAATTCAGTTCTTAGCTGCTGTTGACGTCTATAATATATAAAAAAAGGTTCAGCAGGTGAAAGTAAAGGTGTTGGTCGAGAGTTCTCCTCTCTCTCTCTCGGTTAAATCTCTCTGGTCCACCTGCGCCTGCATGCAGTGAAGCACATCTTTATTTGTCTCTCTGTGTCAGAGATCTGATTGTTTGGACTCACCAGTCCTGAGCCCCCTGAAAAAGATGTGGGTGGAAATGCATGAACGGCTGTGAAAATAAACTTCCTTGAGAACAAGAAGTTTACTCGATATAATCTAGGGACGTGACAGTTAGCCATACCAGGTTTAATCCCATTGGACAAAAATCGCGAGGGCGGGTCATTCCTGTCATGAAGTATTTCAACATTTCCTCCTATGATTAAAACAACAACGACAACAAGAACACCCAGTTTATTTTTTTAAATTTGGATCGAAATTATCTTAGTTTTATATTATCACAATTAAGTGAACAAAGTTTAAGTTTTTTTTTTTTTTTTTTTTTTTTTTTAAATAATTTCACTGTTCGAGCAGGTGTTGTATTTTTTTCCCCACGTGAGGTAAATATTCCATTAGTTTCTTTCTTTCTTTCTTTTTGTATGTTCTTCGTTCCTTAATGAAATCACCTTCCGAGAAGTGATATCATTTGTTGAGCGAAAGCAAGTGCAAAACATAAAAATAAAAAATAAAAAAACATGAATAAGTAGGCCTATGATTTAATAAAAGAATCATGATGAACACATTATGTCCCGTCTGATAAAATTATAGAAACTGGTATGATATTATCAACAATTCAAAAGTTAAATATAAAAATGTAGGCTACTTCAAATTGACAGTCTAAGACAATTCACTGCCCATTAACTAACTTCAGCTGTTCATTTCCATCCCGTTCGACGCCATTCTATTTATTTTCTTTGACATTATGTAAATAATCAGGTTATAAATAACTTATAAAGCTCCCGAGCGTGGTTTTGATGTTGAGAAGTAAGGTTGCATGAGCGTATAGTTTAATTTTCAAGTAGCCAACATTTTTAAAGAGCAACATTTCATTGCACAGCGCCCTCTTGCGCAGAATCAAAGGATAGCATGAGAATAAAGCGAGGTGAGAAGAAGTGAACATGGAGTAGGACTATTCTAAATACTTGTGCAAACAACCTATTAAATAAAGTGCAACATATTATAATGTCTTATTGGTTGAGGTTATTTACATTATTTATTACAATGAATGACTAATATAGCCTATAGGCTAATAAAATACGACAAATAGGAATAAAACACTATATAGGTGCCCTATTCAATAATCTGTTGCCCATTATTGTTAGGCTACATGTCAAAATGTAAAGGCTGTACATACAAATGTATATTTAAAAATAAACTAACAACTGCAAACAATGTTAAGGAATTTAAGCCTGGTAAACTTACATTTGATACAAAACAATTGTTATATTTGGCCAGACTTGTGTGATAATTTTAAACCAAATAGATAGGGTTGTATTACGCAAAATGATTCACCATGGCATGGCCATCTGTGGACAAAAGAACATTTTGACTCTTAGTTTAGGGCTTATTTTCATAGTTAGTTAGTTAAATTTCAGAATGACATCAGTTCTCTTTAACCTGCACTTATTACTTTCACATCTGTAAAATAATAAAAGCTAGGCAATCATATAATAACATTCATACACCAGATTCTGTTCTCATATAACTGTTAAAATGATTTTAAATGAGATTAAGGGATCCCGATAGCCTCTTTTATTGTTGTGACTCATCGAGAGAGTAGAACGAGCACGGCCGCAACATGACCAAAAATTGCTTGTTTTACCCTTTATGAAAAAAAAGCAAACTTACAACCACTCCACTATTCTTAAAAATAAAAATGATGTATATAATTGATAAATCCGTTACTTCACATTATTTCTGTGCCCTTGGCTGTACTGAGAGTGTCGCCTTTTAAACAAACCTGCATGAAAAATGTGCCAGGTTTATTTGTTTTGGTTCTGAAATATTAATAAATACTCACGGAGCGAGGCTGTCTCTGGGAAGAGTATTGAGTATAGAGACAGGCTTGGGGAAAACACAGAAAGTGCTTTTTTTTTTTCAAATATTAATGCAGATGGCATTTCCCCAAACCAGAGCACTTGGGGTAAAACAACTTTGTCAGAGAAGAATTCTAGTGTAAAACAGCTTTGTGGCTGTGAAAGTTTCATGCAAGTTTTACAGGATGAACCACAAACAACATTCCCATGTTATATCATCTCACTTATTTATCAGCTTGAAGGTCTAACTAACCTGTAATGTGATGTTTACAAGTTTCCCTATAGTTTCCTCCAAATCATCCAAACTCCAGACATTCCTGGAACTCATGTGGAAAGGAAATAACTACATTTTTGGACATAATCCCATCACAGATAAAAATGATTGCCTCTCTATGAAAATGCTTTCAAATTCTTATGGTGTTTGGCTGCCTATAGAAACAAGGGGTCATCTTACCTTATGGCTCATTTTACCCCAGTTTTCCCTATGTTGATGAGAGAGAGAGAAAAAAAGAGTTAATATGAATGAGAGGAAAAATGCAGGGAGAAATAATTTTCCAAATTCTTCCCAACTTTCGGTGTCTGAGCAAATTATAATTTTTAATATCAAAAGGCAATGATTTCGGAGGAAAGTAAACCTATTTTGCAGTTCATTTTTAAATGTAGGCTATACTCGTAGTGATATGCCACTAGGGCACAGTCTGTATGATTGTACAACCATTTGGGAAAGTGATCTTCATTCTGAGTAGCTATTCATTTGCATTTAACTGCATTTTGATCTCATGTTTATGCGTGCCGTGTGTGTCACTGAAGCGCTTTGTAGCGCTGAAGTCAATTACTAAAACAAGACATAATACAAGAAAGAATATTAATGAGGGCGAGATGAGACAGGTTTGTCCAGATCACAGCACCCACTCCTTTGTACCGACTGAATATATCAACTTTCACAACTGCATATTATGTAAGAGATCATGTATTTTGCCGGCCAATACCACAAAATCACTGTATTTTGCGATAATCGGTGTTCGACCCGATGTAAATGGCTGTCACTTATTACACGCCAACTAGCAAAATAAATAAATGTGTGGGAATAAAGTAGCCTACTGATTAGGCTATAGGCCTGTGTCACATTAAAGCCTATATATGACATTAAAGCTTCCGCTGAAAAAAAAACAAACAAAAAAAAAACACTACAGTGTAGAAAACAACGAACACTGCCATAACATTCCAGTAATTATACTTAAGTGCTCTGATGACATTTTTACAACAATTTAGGAAATACAAGCTGTCGGCCAATTGGCGTGATCGACCAATCAGAATCAAGTCAGAGCCAGAATTGCAATTTGAAAAATGAAAAAGAAAAAAAACCCATTAAAATAGATAATAAAACATAACGTCACAATATTACAAGAAGGTTGCAATCCTTGCCTTCAAATAGACTAATCAAACTTAATTTTGAGCCAAGTCAGAGTTAGGAAAAGATGGATGGATGAAGAATGAGAGAGAAAAAAAAGCACTCGAGTGCCTCGTTCAGAGTGACCTAAAATGCTGTCCATTTTCTTCAGCACAAAAGTTCTTTATGGTTAAATGGGAGTAGTAGGAATAGCTATTTATAGGTTGTGTCCCACATCCTGCGTCATTACTGCTGCTTACGCTGTTGTCCTAAAGTGGACCAAAGGGTTAATGTAAAGACAACATGTCCAACGAAGACAAAGTAGATAAAAACGCACTGACTAGGTAGTGGATTTGTTCATTTATTTCTTTATGTTGGAGCCCAGCATTAAGTAAATCCGCTACAGCTTGGTCAACAAGGCCAAAGACACACAGTAAAGGCAGTTTGCTGTTTTTCAAACCCGTAATGACAATCACATCTTGACATTTTCGTTCTAAACCTAGAACTGGGAACCAAATCGGTAAATTCATGTAATGATATCCAAGTGTTGGATTCATCTCCTGTTGTCCGTTTCTACATTTTGTTTAGGTAAATTTTTGAAGTCTTTGGACATGGTCAAGGAATGCATGTTATCAACTATGTTGCCACTCTGCGGAAACATTTTGTATATCCTCTACAAGCTATAAAAATCTAGGTAAATAATAAAAAAGGAATCTCTGTTAAAAAATGAGAAAGGAAAAGAAAGGAAAAACGAAGAGAAAACCATCCTGTCTTCATCATCATCATTTGCATTGAAACATGCAAGGGGGTTGGGTATACAGTTTTCCCTTCACATCACATCCCCAGGCTGTCTTGAAGATTGCTTGAGCTAAAAGAGCTAGAAGGACCCTTGGAAGCTCAGCCTGAATCTTGTTTAGTGTTGACTGGACATCTATTATTATGTGGCAGGCTCCTGTAAAACACAAAAGAGTCTGTCACAGCTGTTGCTGGAAAAAGGTCTCTGAATCCCTATAGCACTGTATTGTTTATTGCTATAAAGAAAGCACTTGAATGGAAACAATATAAAGTGTTTGGTGAGTGTCATGAAAACATTTATCCAATGAATTAGACTGGCTTGAAGTGTTTAGTCTGCAAAATATGCATTTGAATATAATTTGTAATCTTTGCTTGTTTTTAGCATTCACTAATATTTGGTTACATTTTAATTTCTAGTAATGATTAATCAACCTGATCACTGGTCTTCCAAAGGCCCTTCCTCACCTCCTATGAGCTCGACAATTCAACAACAATTCTATGAGATTCTAGTCAACGGAATAGAATACCAGCTTAGTACTTACTGAATACTCCGCAGAATATACTGTATTATTTTTGAAAATTCTATTGAATTTGCATTATTCGGAGTAGCATCCAGTTATCATTTTGGAAAACATATCGCACTTTTAATCCTCTGGTATTTCTCACTTCGACTTCCCTTCACACTTGTGATTCTCGGAAGTCAAATCAGACCCTTTTTTAAAATTAAATTAATGTACTATGTTTTGTTTAAATAATATAAATTCTTTAATATTTTGTATTTTGAAGGAATATACTATAGTAGTAGACTATATTCACCTCAATTATTCACATTTATTTTTATATAAAATAATATTAGAAAGAATATTTGATATTATTTTCAGTTAATAGTGTATATATATATATATGCCCCCCAAAATATGCTCAGTATTTTCACAATTTTTATATTTCCAATTAATTTCCTATGTCTCATTTTTTGACTGCGACGATCACAAGTGTGATTTTTTTTTTTTAAGACCATTTAGCCTTTTTTAGTCATGCCCACATTTTATGTATTAATCTAGCAAGTGCAACAAAATTTACCAAGTTTCATACCATTCCGTTGAAAAATTTAGAAAAAATTAAAAACGTAAAATGATTCGGTCTAAAGTGCCCGAACACCACCAGAGGGTTCATTACATTTTTTGTAAAAATGTCTTATTTTGTTCTAGAAATACATGTTTACGCTGAAAATAGAAGGTCAAGTCGAGCGCATTGTAGTCTGGGATACGGTATCAATGCAGTGCACTCTGGCAAATGTAGTAGGGTATTTTATGCACACAGAAAATTTGCATACTGTACACTGTATATAAATATATACTGCAGCAACAGTAAGTAGTATGCTAGTATGCTAATGTGAACGTAGCCTACATCTTCAAAAACTGCCATGGACAGGAAGTCTCTCCAGTGACTTCCTCTCTCTCACATTTTTCCTTCCTTCTCAGTCCTCTTTATTTTCAAGGGTGTAGTTCCATTTAATGCTCTGTTTCCAAACTATATCTTTCTCTATATAAATCAATTCCACCCCCTGCAGTCTGAATCCAGTCCATACTATACAAGGGCTTTACAAAAAAGCTAACTTTAAACAGCCATACAATGGCTAAACATAAACCATATCTCTACCATGATGTGTTATTCATTACATTTTATTCCAGAGTGTTGAAGTTGTCATTCTTGTTAACGTTTTAGTACTAAAAGTATATTTAGCAGTGTTAGTTGATGACAGAGGTGTGTAGGAGTGTGTGTGTAGGTTTAGAGTATGGTTTTGAGTGTGTGGGAGCGTGCTAGCCGCTATCCGAGGACGTGTGTGGTGCGGTGGAAGGTGATCTCCGTCGGTGCACGGATGACGCCCAGGAACGTTCGGAGGTCTGCGAGGAGGGTCTGGTGAAGGTGAATCCGCGCTGGGTCAGCCCGTCCAGCAGGTGTTGCTGTTGCTGCTGTATGGCTTGTGAGAGCAGGCCAGGCAGAGCCTGCAGACTGGTGTTTATGGAGTCCAGTTTTGCCTCTAGATTACCGATCCGCTTTTCCAGCTCCTCGCTGCGCTCCTGCAGCTCTGAGACCAGGTCGTACATCACATTCTGCGTCTGAGGAAGTGATAATCACAATAAGTACACATAAAAAGACATGAATAAATAAGGCTCACCCATACAAATGGTGTCCAAGGGCATGGCAAAAACCTGCACATAGTATAAGCAAATTTCCTGACAAAATAAAATGGAAACATTCAGACTTCAAAAACAAAATATTAAAAAAAAATTAAACATAACATTAAAATATATATATATATATATATATATATATATATATATATAAAAATTCTAAACATAACTGTTTCTGTCAAAAGTGATAAAAGGCCACCAGAAGATTAATTACAATTTAAGTAAAAATGTCTAGGAGTTTGATCTAGAAATAGATGGTAAAAATCACAGTTAAAGTGTGAACCGTGAACCGGAAGTTGCAATTAACTTTTCTCCAGTGTTGTGGCGCATTTCCAAGTAAAACGGAATATTGAATAGAGGGCAGGTTTTACTTTAGTGCACCTCCTCTCTATCCCTCGCTCATAGAAAACTGACGGTTGGAGGGGAGTAAATATTCAACCCCAAGCCGTCAAACTGACGTCATCAGAGAGGGAACGCCATTCCAGAGCGGAAGCAAATGTTCAGATTTTGATTAAAGATTACCACGACAAACAATTTTTTTTTTCTGTGTATTAACTTGCGCGGATTAATTGTCCACCACAAGACTAGTAATGTGCGCTAACAAAGTAAATACGGTAAATGTTGATTTCATGACGACTTTCAGGCAATTTTCATGACGAAAATATTGAGGTCGAGTGCATTGCATTGTGGGATACGGTATTCGACACAGTGAGCTCTGGCAGAGACAATTTGGCTCTGGCAAACGTAGTAGGGTATTTTATGCATTCAGAATTTATTTTTAAACACAAAATTAAGACAATTACACAAAACCATTATGTAAAAAACATTTAAATAAAAATTATATTTTTTATAAAAACAGTTTATATTGGTTTAGACACCAATGTTGAAAACAGTTGTGCAGCTTAATATTTTTGTGGAAACCGATATATACATATTTTCAGGATTCTTTGATAAATAGAAAGTTTAATGAATAGAAAGTAGAAAGAAAGAACAGTGTTTATTTCAAATGAATCCTTTCTGAATAAAAGTTGATTTCTTTTGAAAAAATCTTACTGACTACAAACTTTTGCATGGTAGTGTAGATAATATAGCCTGTCTTGCTGAAATTATAATCTACTAAAACATACAAAATCTAATAGTCTAATACACACACAGCCACACAATCCTTACAGTACAAGACCATGCTAAACAACTAGTATGCAATTACTATAAATCTTCTAAGGAGAACAAGCAATACAGTACACACCTTTGCTAAGTCCACCAGCGTGTTTGCTTGGTCATTCAGCTTCCTTTGCTCCATCTTCACACTTCGCAGTCTGGGAAAAAAAGAAGCCAGGGAGCAGGTGGACAGACAGAGAAAACAAGATGGGCCGCAAGGAAAGAAGACGCACAGATATACAAGGGAGGCAGGAGTTTATAGAGGAAGGAGTGCAAAAGGAAGTGCAGGAGGTTATGATGGGGTGTCAATGAAAAGAGCAGGGAAAAGAGGAAGAAACAGAGTTTGATAATTAGGCTGAAATCTAGAAGGTCTAAAGTGTCGCATTATGAATGTTTCCCCCGTTACATGATATGCCCACATGCAAACATTTACATTCCAGTTTTGTCCAGTCAGACATGCAAACTTATTCAGCCACAAGAGGTAAAATGAAAAAGAAAGGACTGAAAAGAACAACAATTGAGGCATCGTCCAAAACTCCATAAGCATATGGATATGGATTCTGTAGTACTACCTCAAAGTCAAGAAACTGTGCTGCAGAACTTTTTAGATGGTGATCTGATGCAGATAGAAACTTTCAGCAAAGTGGAATGAACAGTAATGAAATGCAGTTAGACAACTATGAATTAATAAAG